>NC_136073.1:130658922-130681422 GCF_964261635.1 Lissotriton helveticus | reverse complement strand
TCAGGGGCCACAGCCACAGCTCCTGTACCCAGCCAAGCAAGGGGAGGCTCCCCGGGCACCACGGAAACCCGTCCCGGGCCTTTGGCAGTGCGGCAGGCCGGGGGACAGGGCCCAGGGCCGTGGCACCCGACCCGGGGCCCGGCCGGGCCCCTGGATCCAGCCGGGGCTCCCAAGCCCGGAGGCGCATGGGACGCCTCCCTGGTCCCTCCGGACCCCGTCCCGGGCACCCTGCCACGCAGCAGGACCAAGGACAGAGCCCAGGGTGGGGAGGCCGCCCTCCCCGGGCCCTCAGGGGCCACAGCCACAGCTCCTGTACCCAGCCAAGCAAGGGGAGGCTCCCCGGGCACCACGGAAACCCGTCCCGGGCCATTGGCAGTGCGGCAGGCCGGGGGACAGGGCCCAGGGCCGTGGCACCCGACCCGGGGCCCGGCCGGGCCCCTGGACCCAGCCGGGTCTCCCAAGCCCGGAGGCGCATGGGACGCCTCCCCGGTCCCTCTGGACCCCGTCCCGGGCACCCTGCCACGCAGCAGGACCAAGGACAGAGCCCGGGGTGGGGAGGCCGCCCTCCCCGGGCCCTCAGGGGCCACAGCCACAGCTCCTGTACCCAGCCAAGCAAGGGGAGGCTCCCTGGGCACCACGGAAACCCGTCCCGGGCCTTTGGCAGTGCGGCAGGCCAGGGGACAGGGCCCAGGGCCGTGGCACCCGACCCGGGGCCCGGCCGGGCCCCTGGACCCAGCCAGGGCTCCTGGGCCCGGAGGCGCAGGGGTTGCCTCCCCGGGCCCTCTGGACCCCGTCCCGGGCACCCTGCCACGCAGCAGGACGAAGGACAGAGCCCGGGGTCGGGAGGCCGCCCTCCCCCGGGCCCCTAGGGGCCCCGGACAGAGCTCCTGAAACCAGACAAGCAAGGGGAGGCTCCCCGGGCACAACGGAACCCCTTCCTAGGCCCTTGGCAGTGCGGTAGGCTGGGAGACAGGGACCAGGGCCGGAGCACCCGACCCGGGGCCCGGCCGGGCCCCTGGACCCAGCCGGGGCTCCCAAGCCCGGAGGCGCATGGGACGCCTCCCCGGACCCATGGAGCCCGTCCTGGGCATTGAGCCATGCCGTTGGCCTGGAGATGGGAGCCCCGGACGCCCGGGGATGGACTGCCCGGTACCCGTGGATCCCGTCCTGGGCTCTTTGACATGCCGTCGGCCTGGAGGTGGGTGCCCGGGACGCCCGGGGGAGGCCTGGTCGGGACCCGTGGAGCCCTTCCCGGGTACTTTGCCAATGCCGTTGGCCTCATGGAGATGGGTGGCCCGGACGCCGGGGGGAGGCCTGCCCGGTACCCGTGGAGCCCTTTCCGGGTACTTTGCAACGCCGTTGGCCTCCTGGAGATGTATGACCGAACGCCCGGAGGGAGGGCTGCCCGGGGCCCGTGGAGCCCGCCCTGGGCACTTTGACATGCCGTCGTCCTGGAGGTGGGAGCCCCGGACGCCCGGGGGAGGGCTGCCCGGGACCCATGGAGCCCTTCCCGGTTACTCTGCCATCCCGTTGGCCTCCTGGAGATGGGTGCTCTGGACGCCCGGGGGAGGTCTGTCCGGGGCCCATGGAGCCCGTCCTGGGCAGTGTGACATGCCGTCAGCCTGGAGGTGGGAGCCCCGGACGCCCGGGGGAAGGCTGCCCACGACCCGTGGAGCCCTTCCCGGGTACTTTGCCATCCCGTTGGCCTCCTGGAGATGGTTGCCCCGGACGCCCGGGGGAGGACTGCCCGGTACCCGTGGATCCCGTCCTGGGCTCTTTGACATGCCGTCGGCATGGAGGTGGGAGCCCGGGACGCCCGGGGGAGGCCTGGTCGGGACCCGTGGAGCCCCTCCCGGGTACTTTGCCAATGCCGTTGGCCTCATGGAGATGGGTGCCCCGGACGCCCGGGGGAGGACTGCCCCGTACCCGTGGAGCCCTTTCCGGGTACTTTGCAATGCCGTTGGCCTCCTGGAGATGTGTGCCCCGAACGCCTGGGGGGAGGGCTGCCCGGGGCCCGTGGAGCCCGCCCTGGGCACTTTGACATGCCGTCGTCCTGGAGGTGGGAGCCCCGGACGCCCGGGGGAAGGCTGCCCGGGACCCGTGGAGCCCTTCCCGGGTACTTTGCCACCCTGTTGGCCTCCTGGAGATGGGTGGCCCGGACGCCCGGGGGAGGTCTGTCCGGGGCCCATGGAGCCCGTCCTGGGCAGTGTGACATGCCGTTGGCACGGAGAATGGAGCCCCCAGATGCCCGGGGGAGGTGTTGCCCAGGCATATCTCATCTGGTCCCCCGGGCAGAGAACCACCAGCCCTGGAGAGGTGTCCGGGCGTACCCTGCCCCTAGTAATCCGGAGGGAAATTACCCCCCTTTCTTGCAATCCGTGCACGCGAGGGGACAGAGGGGACCCAAGGCGTGAAAGAACCCGACCTCATGGAGCCCTAGCTGGGATCCGGGAGCCGAATGGCACCTCATCGGGACTTCCAGGGAAGCCCGGCCATCTGGTTGCCCTATTGGAAAGCATCGCAGGTGACCAGATGGCTGGGATCGAAAGGAATCCCAGCTCCCCATCCATCCCAAGCCTTCGCGGTAGGGCTCCTGACTGCCTGCCCACGCAAGGCAGGGCTCTTGGACCCCGGCTGGGCCTCAGGCGCAGGTTGGACCACCGGAGCTCTAGGGCCCGGACGACCTGGGGGAGGAATGCCCGGGTCGCATGGAGCCCGTCCTGGGCACTTTTTCATGCCATCGGCCTGGATGGAGCCCCAGACGCCCGGGGGACGACTGCCCAAGAGCCATGGAGCCCGACCCGGGCACTCTGCCATGCCGTCAGCCTGGCTGGAGCCCCGGACGCCCGGGGGACGAAAGCTTGGGACGCATGGAGCCCGTCCTGGGCACTTTTCCATGCCATCGGCCTGGAGCGCCCCGACAACCAGCTTAGGACCACCCTGAAAACCATGGAGCCCGACCCGGGCACTCTGCCATGCCGTCAGCCTGGATGGAGCCCAGGACGCCCGGGGGACGAAGGCCCGGGTCGCATGGAGCCCGTCCTGGGCACTTTTCCATTCCATTGGCCTGGAGCGCCCCGACACCCAGGGGAGGACCACCCTGAAAACCATGGAGCACGACCCGGGCACTCTGCCATGCCGTCAGCCTGGATGGAGCCCCGGACGCCCGGGGGATGAATGCCCGGGTCGCATGGAGCCCGTCCTGGGCACTTTTCCATTCCATTGGCCTGGAGCGCCCCGACACCCAGGGGAGGACCACCCTGAAAACCATGGAGCCCGACCCGGGCACTCTGCCATGCTGTCAGCCTGGATGGAGCCCCGGACGCCCGGGGGACAAAGGCCCGGGATGCATGGAACCCGTCCCGGGCACTCTGCCATGCCGTCGGCCTGGATGAAGCCCCGGACGCCCGGGGGAGGACTGCCCAAGAGCCATGGAGCCCGTCCTGATCAATTTGACATGCCGTCGTCCTGGAGGTGGGAGCCCCGGACGCCCGGGGGAAGGCTGCCCGGGACCCGTGGAGCCCTTCCCGGGTACTTTGCCATCCCGTTGGCCTCCTGGAGATGGGTGCCCCCCCCCGGACACCCGGGGGAGGTCTGTCCGGGGCCCATGGAACCCGTCCTGGGCAGTGTGACATGCCGTCGGCCTGGAGGTGGGAGCCCCGGACGCCCGGGGGAAGGCTGCCCGGGACCCGTGGAGCCCTTCCCGGGTACTTTGCCATCCCGTTGGCCTCCTGGAGATGGGTGGCCCGGACGCCCGGGGGAGGTCTGTCCGGGGCCCATGGAGCCCGTCCTGGGCAGTGTGACATGCCGTTGGCCCGGAGAATGGAGCCCCCAGACGCCCGGGGGAGGTGTTGCCCAGGCATATCTCATCTGGTCCCCCGGGCAGAGAACCACCAGCCCTGGAGAGGTGTCCGGGCGTACCCTGCCCCTAGTAATCCGGAGGGAAATTATCCCCCTTTCTTGCAATCCGTGCACGCGAGGGGACAGAGGGGACCCAAGGCGTGAAAGAACCCGACCTCATGGAGCCCTAGCTGGGATCCGGGAGCCGAATGGCACCTCATCGGGACTTCCAGGGAAGCCCGGCCATCTGGTCGCCCTATTGGAAAGCATCGCGGGTGACCAGATGGCCGGGATCGAAAGGAATCCCAGCTCCCCATCCATCCCAAGCCTTCGCGGTAGGGTTCCTGACTGCCTGCCCACGCAAGGCAGGGCTCTTGGACCCCGGCTGGGCCTCAGGCGCAGGTTGGACCACCGGAGCTCTAGGGCCCGGACGACCTGGGGGAGGAATGCCCGGGTCGCATGGAGCCCGTCCTGGGCACTTTTTCATGCCATCGGCCTGGATGGAGCCCCGGACGCCCGGGGGACGACTGCCCAAGAGCCATGGAGCCCGACCCGGGCACTCTGCCATGCCGTCAGCCTGGCTGGAGCCCCGGACGCCCGGGGGACGAAGGCTTGGGACGCATGGAGCCCGTCCTGGGCACTTTTCCATGCCATCGGCCTGGAGCGCCCCGACACCCAGGGGAGGACCACCCTGAAAACCATGGAGCCCGACCCGGGCACTCTGCCATGCCGTCAGCCTGGATGGAGCCCCGGACGCCCAGGGGATGAATGCCCGGGTCGCATGGAGCCCGTCCTGGGCACTTTTCCATTCCATTGGCCTGGAGCGCCCCGACACCCAGGGGAGGACCACCCTGAAAACCATGGAGCACGACCCGGGCACTGTGCCATGCCGTCAGCCTGGATGGAGCCCCGGACGCCCAGGGGATGAATGCCCGGGTCGCATGGAGCCCGTCCTGGGCACTTTTCCATTCCATTGGCCTGGAGCGCCCCGACACCCAGGGGAGGACCACCCTGAAAACCATGGAGCCCGACCCGGGCACTCTGCCATGCTGTCAGCCTGGATGGAGCCCCGGACGCCCGGGGGACGAAGGCCTGGGACGCATGGAACCCGTCCCGGGCACTCTGCCATGCCGTCGGCCTGGATGGAGCCCCGGACGCCCGGGGGAGGACTGCCCAAGAGCCATGGAGCCCGTCCTGGGCAATTTGACATGCCGTCGTCCTGGAGGTGGGAGCCCCGGACGCCCGGGGGAAGGCTGCCCGGGACCCGTGGAGCCCTTCCCGGGTACTTTGCCATCCCGTTGGCCTCCTGGAGATGGGTGCCCCCCCCAGACGCCTGGGGGCGGTCTGTCCGGGGCCCATGGAGCCCGTCCTGGGCAGTGTGACATGCCGTCGTCCTGGAGGTGGGAGCCCCGGACGCCCGGGGGAAGGCTGCCCGGGACCCGTGGAGCCCTTCCCGGGTACTTTGCCATCCCGTTGGCCTCCTGGAGATGGGTGCCCCCCCGGACGCCCGGGGGAGGTCTGTCCGGGGCCCATGGAGCCCGTCCTGGGCAGTGTGACATGCCGTCGGCCTGGAGGTGGGAGCCCCGGACGCCCGGGGGAAGGCTGCCCGGGACCCGTGGAGCCCTTCCCGGGTACTTTGCCATCCCGTTGGCCTCCTGGAGATGGGTGCCCCGGACACCCGGGGGAGGTCTGTCCGGGGCCCATGGAGCCCGTCCTGGGCAGTGTGACATGCCGTCGTCCTGGAGGTGGGAGCCCCGGACGCCCGGGGGAAGGCTGCCCAGGACCCGTGGAGCCCTTCCCGGGTACTTTGCCATCCCGTTGGCCTCCTGGAGATGGGTGCCCCCCCGGACGCCCAGGGGAGGTCTGTCCGGGGCCCATGGAGCCCGTCCTGGGCAGTGTGACATGCCGTCGGCCTGGAGGTGGGAGCCCCGGACGCCCGGGGGAAGGCTGCCCGGGACCCGTGGAGCCTTTCCCGGGTACTTTGCCATTCCCTTGGCCTCCTGGAGATGGGTGCCCCGGACGCCCAGGGGAGGTCTGTCCGGGGCCCATGGAGCCCGTCCTGGGCAGTGTGACATGCCGTTGGCCCGGAGAATGGAGCCCCCAGACGCCCGGGGGAGGTGTTGCCCAGGCATATCTCATCTGGTCCCCCGGGCAGAGAACCACCAGCCCTGGAGAGGTGTCCGGGCGTACCCTGCCCCTAGTAATCCAGAGGGAAATTACCCCCCTTTCTTGCAATCCGTGCACGCGAGGTGACAGAGGGGACCCAAAGCGTGAAAGAACCCGACCTCATGGAGCCCTAGCTGGGATCCGGGAGCCGAATGGCACCTCATCGGGACTTCCAGGGAAGCCCGGCCATCTGGTCGCCCTATTGGAAAGCATCGCGGGTGACCAGATGGCCGGGATCGAAAGGACTCCCAGCTCCCCATCCATCCCAAGCCTTCGCGGTAGGGTTCCTGACTGCCTGCCCACGCAAGGCAGGGCTCTTGGACCCCGGCTGGGCCTCAGGCGCAGGTTGGACCACCGGAGCTCTAGGGCCCGGACCACCTGGGGGAGGAATGCCCGGGTCGCATAGAGCCCGTCCTGGGCACTTTCCATGCCATCGGCCTGGATGGAGCCCCGGACGCCCGGGGGACGACTGCCCAAGAGCCATGGAGCCCGACCCGGGCACTCTGCCATGCCGTCAGCCTGGCTGGAGCCCCGGACGCCCGGGGGACGAAGGCCCGGGACGCATGGAGCCTGTCCTGGGCACTTTTCCATGCCATCGGCCTGGAGCGCCCCGACACCCAGGGGAGGACCACCCTGAAAACCATGGAGCCCGACCCGGGCACTCTGCCATGCCGTCAGCCTGGATGGAGCCCCGGACGCCTGGGGGACGAAGGCCCAGGTCGCATGGAGCCCGTCCTGGGCACTTTTCCATTCCATTGGCCTGGAGCGCCCCGACACCCAGGGGAGGACCACCCTGAAAACCATGGAGCCCGACCCGGGCACTCTGCCATGCCGTCAGCCTTGATGGAGCCCCGGACGCCCGGGGGATGAATGCCCGGGTCGCATGGAGCCCGTCCTGGGCACTTTTCCATTCCATTGGCCTGGAGCGCCCCGACACCCAGGGGAGGACCACCCTGAAAACCATGGAGCCCGACCCGGGCACTCTGCCATGCTGTCAGCCTGGATGGAGCCCCGGACGCCCGGGGGACGAAGGCCCGGGACGCATGGAACCCGTCCCGGGCACTCTGCCATGCCGTCGGCCTGGATGGAGCCCCGGATGCCCGGGGGAGGACTGCCCAAGAGCCATGGAGCCCGTCCTGGGCAATTTGACATGCCGTCGTCCTGGAGGTGGGAGCCCCGGACGCCCGGGGGAAGGCTGCCCGGGACCCGTGGAGCCCTTCCCGGGTACTTTGCCATCCCGTTGGCCTCCTGGAGATGGGTCCCCCCCCCAGACGCCTGGGGGCGGTCTGTCCGGGGCCCATGGAGCCCGTCCTGGGCAGTGTGACATGCCGTCGGCCTGGAGGTGGGAGCCCCGGACGCCCGGGGGAAGGCTGCCCGGGACCCGTGGAGCCCTTCCCGGGTACTTTGCCATCCCGTTGGCCTCCTGGAGATGGGTGCCCCGGACGCCTAGGGGAGGTCTGTCCGGGACAAGTTGAGCCCGTCCGGGGCATTGAGCCATGCCGTTGGCCCGGAGAATGGAGCCCCCAGACGCCCGGGGGAGGTGTTGCCCAGGCATATCTCATCTGGTCCCCCAGGCAGAGACCCACCAGCCCTGGAGGGGTGTCCGGGCGTACCCTGCCCCTAGTAATCCGGAGGGAAATTACCCCCCTTTCTTGCAATCCGTGCACGCGAGGTGACAGAGGGGACCCAAGGCGTAAAAGAACCCAACCTCATGGAGCCCTAGCTGGATCCGGGAGGCGAATAGCACCTCATCGGGACTTCCAGGGAAGCCCGGCCATCTGGTCGCCCTATTGGAAAGCATCGCGGGTGACCAGATGGCCGGGATGGAAAGGACTCCCAGCTCCCCATCCATCCCAAGCCTTCGCGGTAGGGTTCCTGACTGCCTGCCCACGCAAGGCAGGGCTCTTGGACCCCGGCTGGGCCTCAGGCGCAGGTTGGACCAACGGAGCTCTAGGGCCCGGACGACCTGGGGGAGGAATGCCCGCGTCCCGTGGAGCCCGTCCTGGGTACTTTGACATGCCGTCGGCCTGGAGGTGGGTGCCCCGGACGACCGGGGGAAGCTGCCCGGGACCCATGGAGCCCGTCGTGGGTACTTTGACATTCCGTCGGCCTGGAGGTGGAAGCCCCTGACGCCCGGGGGGAGGTCTGCCCGGGACCCATGGAGCCCGTCCTGGGTACTTTGCCAATGCCGTTGGCCTCATGGAGATGGGTGCCCCGGACGCCCGGGGGAGGTCTACCCGGGACCCATGGAGCCCTTCCCGGGTACTTTGCCAATGCCGTTGGCCTCATGGAGATGGGTGCCCCGGACGCCCGGGGCAGGTCTGCCCGGGACCCATGGAGCCCTTCCCGGGTACTTTGCCAATGCCGTTGGCCTCATGGAGATGGGTGCCCCGGACGCCCGGGGGAGGTCTGCCCGGGACCCATGGAGCCCATCCTGGGTACTTTGCCAATGCCGTTGGCCTCATGGAGATGGGTGTCCAGGACGCCCGGGGGAGGACTGTCCTGGACTCATGGAGCCCGTCCCGGGCACTCTGCCATGCCGTCGGCCTGGAGGTGGGAGCCCCGGACGCCCGGGGGACGAATGCCCGGGACGCATGGAGCCCGTCCTGGGCACTTTTCCGTGCCTTCAGCCTGGAGCCCCCAGACACCCAGGGGAGGACCACCATGAAAACCATGGAGCCCGACCTGGGCACTCTGCCATACCGTCAGCCTAGATGGAGCCCCGGACGCCCAGGGGACGAATGCCCGGGATGCATGGAGCCCGTCCTGGGCACTTTTCCGTGCCTTCGGCCTGGAGCCCCCAGACACCCAGGGGAGGACCACCGTGAAAACCATGGAGCCCGACCTGGGCACTCTGCCATACCGTCAGCCTAGATGGAGCCCCGGAGGCCCAGGGGACGAATGCCCGGGACGCATGGAGCCCGTCCTGGGCACTTTTCCATGCCTTCGGCCTGGAGCCCCCCAGACACCCAGGGGAGGACCACCATGAAAACCATGGAGCCCGACCTGGGCACTCTGCCATACCGTCAGCCTAGATGGAGCCCCGGACGCCCAGGGGACGAATGCCCGGGATGCATGGAGCCCGTCCTGGGCACTTTTCCATGCCTTCGGCCTGGAGCCCCCAGACACCCAGGGGAGGACCACCATGAAAACCATGGAGCCCGACCTGGGCACTCTGCCATACCGTCAGCCTAGATGGAGCCCCGGACGCCCAGGGGACGAATGCCTAGGGAGGTGTTGCCCAGGCATATCCCATCTGGTCCCCATGGCAGAGAACCACCACCCTCGGAGGGGTGTCCGGGCGTACCCTTCTCTCTAGTAATCCGGAGCAAAATTACCCACTTTTCTTGTAATCTGTGCACGCGGTGTGACAGAGGGGACCCAAGGCGTGAAAGAACCCGACCTCATGGAGCCCTAGCTGGGATCCGGGAGGCGAATGGCACCTCATCGGGTCTTCCAGGGAAGTTCGGCCATCTGGTCCCCCCCATAGGAAAGCGTTGCGGGCGACCAGATGGCCGAGGGAATCTGGGCGATCAGATGGCCGAGCATTGAGGTGAAGCCGCCTGGACTCTTCCCCACCCCGTCCCGGGACGAATGCCCAGGACGCATGGAGCCCGTCCTGGGCACTTTTCCATGCCGTCGGCCTGGAGCGCCCCGACACCCAGGGGAGGACCACCCTGGAAACCATGGAGCCCGACCCGGGCACTCTGCCATGCCGTCAGCCTGGATGGAGCCTCGGGCGCCCGGGGGACGAAGGCCCGGGACGCATGGAGCCCGTCCTGGGCACTTTTCCATGCCGTCGGCCTGGAGCGCCCCGACACTCAGGGGAGGACCACCCTGAAAACCACGGAGCCCGACCCGGGCACTCTGCCATGCCGTCAGCCTGGATGGAGCCCCGGACGCCCGGGGGACGAATGCCCAGGATGCATGGAGCCCATTCTGGGCACTTTTTCCATGCCATTGGCCTGGGGCGCCCCAACACCCAGGGGAGGACCACCGTGAAAACCATGGAGCCCGACCCGGGCACTCTGCCATACCGTCAGCCTGGATGGAGCCCCGGGCACCTGGGGGACGAATGCCCGGGACGCATGGAGCCCATCCTGGGTACTTTGCAACGCCGTTGGCCTCCTGGAGATGGGTGCCCCGAACGCCCGGGGCGGGCTGCCCGGGACCCATGGACCCCGTCCTGGGAACTTTTACATGCCGTCGGCCTGGACGTGGGTGCCCTGGACGCCCGGGGGGGGAGGCCTGCCCGGGACCCGTGGAGTCCTTCCAGGGTACTTTGCCGATGCCGTTGGCCTCATGGAGATGGGTGCCCCGGACGCCCGGGGGAGGTCTGCCCGGGACCCATGGAGCCCGTCCTGGGTACTTTGCAATGCCGTTGGCCTCCTGGAGATGGGTGTCCCGGACGCCCGGGGGAGGACTGTCCCAGACTCATGGAGCCCGTCCTGGGCACTTTGACATGCCGTCGGCCTGGAGAAGGGAGCGCCGGACACCCAGGGGAGGACTGCCCGGGACCCATGGAGCCCTTCCCGGGTGCTTTGCCAATGCCGTTGGCCTCCTGGAGATGGGTGCCCCGGTCGCCCAGGGGAGGACTGCCCGGGACCTGTGGAGCCCGTCCTGGGCACTTTGACCTGCCGTCGGCCTGGAGAAGGGAGCGCTGGACGCCCAGGGGAGGACTGCGCTGGGACCCGTGGAGCCCGTTCTGGGCACTTTAACCTGCCGTCGGCCTGGAGAAGGGAGCGCCGGACACCCAGGGGAGGACTGCCCGGGACCCATGGAGCCCTTCCCGGGTGCTTTGCCAATGCCGTTGGCCTCCTGGAGATGGGTGCCCCGGTCGCCCAGGGGAGGACTGCGCCGGGACCCGTGGAGCCCGTCCTGGGCACTTTAACCTGCCATCGGCCTGGAGACCCGGGGGACGACTGCCCGGGACGCATGGAGCCCGTCCTGGGCACTTTGACATGCCGTTGGCCTGGAGGAAGGAAGCCCCGGGTGGTGTTACCCAGGCATCGCCCATCTGGTCCCCCATGGCAGAGAACCACCAGCCTGGGAGGGGTGTCCAATGGTACCTTGCCCCTAGAAATCCGGAGGAAAATTACCCCCCTTTCTTGTAATCTGTGCACACGAGGTGACAGAGGGGACCCAAGGCGTGAAAGTACCCGACCTCCTGGAGCCCTCGCTGGGATCGGGGAGGCAAATGGCACCTGATAGGGACTTCCAGGGAAGTTTGGCCATCTGGTCGCCCTATTGGATAGCATTGCGGGAGACCAGATGGGCGAGGGGAAAGGTGCAACCTGGTGGCCGGGACCGAAAGGACTCCCTGATTCCCACCCCGAGCCTTCGTGGTAGGGCTGCTGCCTGCCCACGCCGGCAAGGGCTCGGGGACCGCGGCTGGGCCTCAGGCACGATGAGGACCACCGGAGCTCCAATGCCCGGACGCCCGGGGGGACGACTGCCCGGGACACATGGAGCCCGTCCTGGGCACTTTGACATGCTGTTGGCCTGGAGCCACGGACGCCTGGGGGGAGCACTAGCGTGAAAACCATGGAGCCCGACCCAGGCACTTTGCCCATGCCGATGGCCTGGAGACCTGGACGCCCCGGGGGACGACTGCCCGGGACGCATGGAGCCCGTCCTGGGAACTTTGACATGCCGTCGGCCTGGAGCCACGGACGCCCGGGGGGGAGGTCTACCATGAAAACCATGGAGCCCGACCCGGGCACTCTGCCCATGCTGTTGGCCTGGAGACCCGGGGGACAACTGCCCGGGACGCATGGAGCCCGTTCTGGGCACTTTGGCATGCCGTCGGCCTAGAGCCACGGACGCCCGGGGGAGGACTACCGTGAATACCATGGAGCCCGACCTGGGCACTCACCCATGCCATTGGCCTGGAGACCCGGGGGACGACTGCCCGGGACGCATGGAGCCCGTCCTGGGCACTTTGACATGCCGTCGGCCTGGAGCCACGGACAGCCAGGGGAAGAATACCAGGAAAACCATGGAGCCCGTCCCGGGCACTCGGCCATGCAGTGGAGAAGTGTGGCTCAATGGTTAGAGCGGCAGACCCTGATGCAGAGGTCTAGCCCAGGACCAGGGTTCAATTCCCCGCCTTGGCGGGTCTTGGGCTCAAAATTCCACAGACCCGATAATTCTCACCTCGGTGCCTATTCCAATGATAAATTTACATTTTACATGCCCCCGGCCTGGAGCCACGGACGCCCGGGGAGGACTACCGTGAAAACCATGGAGCCCGACCTGGGCACTCGCTTATGACGTTGGCCTGGAGACCCGGACGCCCCGGGGGATGACTGCCCGGGACGCATGGAGCCCGTCCTGGGCACTTTGACATGCCGCCGGCCTGGAGCCACGAACGCCCAGGGGAGGACTACCGTGAAAACCATGGAGCCCGACCCAGGCACTCTGCCCATACCGTTGGCCTGGAGACCCGGGGGACAACTGCCCGGGACACATGGATCCCGTCCTGGTCACTTTGACATGCCGTCGGCCTGGAGCCACGGACGCCCGGGGGAGGACTACAGTGAATACCATGGAGCCCGACCTGGGCACTCACCCATGCCGTTGGCCTGGAGACCTGGGGGACTACTGCCCAGGACGCATGGAGCCCGTCCTGGGCACTCGCCCATGCTGTTGGCCAGGAGACCTGGACGCACGGGGGGACGACTGCCCGGGATGCATGGAGCCCGTCCTGGGCACTTTGACATGCCGTCGGCCTGGAGCTACGGATGCCCGGGGGAGGACTACCATGAAAACCATGGAGCCCAACCCGGGCACTCGGCCATGCCATCGGACTGGAGCCCCGGACGCCCGGGGGAGGACTACTGTTAAAACCATGGAGCCCGTCCGGGGCAATCGGCCATGCCGTCGGCCTGGAGCCACGGACACCCAGAGTAAGAATACCAGGAAAACCATGGAGCCCGTCCCGGGCACTCAGCCATGCAGTGGAGAAGTGTGGCTCAATGGTTAGAGCGGCAGACCCTGATGTAGAGGTCTAGCCCGGGACCAGGGTTCAATTCCCCGCCTCGGCGGGTCTTGGGCTCAAAATTCCACGGACCCAATAATTCTCGCATCGGTGACTATTCCAATGATAAATTTACATTTTACATGCCGATGGCCTGGAGCCACGGACGCCCGGGGAGGACTACCGTGAAAACCATGGAGCCCGACCTGGGCACTCGCCTATGCCGTTGGCCTGGACACCCGAACGCCCCGGGGGACGACTGCCCGGGACGCATGAAGCCCGTCCCGGGCACTCGCCCATGCCGTTGGCCTGGAGCCCTGGACACCCAGGGGAGGAATACCGGGAAAACCATGGAGCCCGTACCGGGCAATCAGCCATGCCATCGGCCTGGAGCCCCGGACGCCCGGGGGACAACTGCCCGGGATGCATGGAGCCCGTCCTGGGCACTCCGCCATGCCGTCGGCCTGGAGCCCTGGACACCCAGGGGAGGACTGCCGTGAAAACCATGGAGCCCGTCCCGGGCAATGGGCCATGTCGTCGGCCTGGAGCCCTGGACACCCAGGGGAGGAATACCGGGAAAACCATGGAGCCCGTCCCGGGCACTCGCCCATGCCGTCGGCCTGGAGCCCTGGACACCCAGGGGAGGAATACCGGGAAAACCACCTTCCCTGCCCGACTTGCGCTAGATGGCGCTCCAACATAAGGAATGTTCCAACACCTTCCCTGCCCGACTTGCGCTAGATGGCGCTCCAACATAAGGAATATTCCAACACCTTTACTGCCCGACTTGCGCTAGATGGTGCTCCAGCATAAGGAATATTCCAACACCTTTCCTGCCCAACTTGCGCTAGATGGCGCTCCAACATAAGGAATATTCCAACACCTTCCCTGCCCAACTTGCGCTAGATGGCGCTCCAACATAAGGAATGTTCCAACACCTTCCCTGCCCGACTTGCGCTAGATGGCGCTCCAACATAAGGAATGTTCCAACACCTTCCCTGCCCGACTTGCGCTAGATGGCGCTCCAACATAAGGAATATTCCAACACCTTTACTGCCCGACTTGCGCTAGATGGCGCTCCAACATAAGGAATATTCCAACACCTTTCCTGCCCAACTTGCGCTAGATGGCGCTCCAACATAAGGAATATTCCAACACCTTCCCTGCCCAACTTGCGCTAGATGGCGCTCCAACATAAGGAATGTTCCAACACCTTCCCTGCCCGACTTGCGCTAGATGGCGCTCCAACATAAGGAATATTCCAACACCTTCCCTGCCCGACTTGCACTAGATGGCGCTCCAACATAAGGAATATTCCAACACCTTCCCTGCCCAACTTGCGCTAGATGGCGCTCCAACATAAGGAATGTTCCAACACCTTCCCTGCCCGACTTGCGCTAGATGGCGCTCCAACATAAGGAATATTCCAACACATTCCCTGCCCAACTTGCGCTAGATGGCGCTCCAACCTAAGGAAAGAATAGTTTTGGAATTTTCAAATTGCGTTTCGGTATTTACAGAATCGCAAAACGATTGTTTGATACATCCGGCCCATGGCAAGCATGCAAAAATTGCATTGGCCAGCATGACAAAATTTGCTTGAGGGCCATGGGCCAGATGTATCAAAAGATAGTTTTTCGATTTTTTACTGAATCGCTATTTGAGATGCACAAAACTATTCTCCACAGGTGCAGGGGAAGCCTCCCCGGGCACTCCGGACCCCGTCACGGGCACCCTGCCACGCGGCAGGACCCAGGACGGAGCCGGGGTGGGGAGGCCGCCCTCCCCGGGGCCCTCAGGGGCCCCGGACAGAGCTCCTGAAGCCAGCCAAGCCACGGGAGTCTCCCCGGGCACAACGGAACCTCGTCCCAGGCCTTCGGCAGTGCGGCAGGCCGGGGGACAGGAGGGCACTCGGCCATGCCATCGGACTGGAGCCCCAGACGCCCGGGGGAGGACTACTGTTAAAACCATGGAGCCCGTCCGGGGCAATCGGCCATGCCATCGGCCTCCAGCAATAGACACCCAGGAGAAGAATACCGGCAAAACCATGGAGCCCGTCCCGGGCACTCAGCCATGCAGTGGAGAAGTGTGGCTCAATGGTTAGAGCGGCAGACCCTGATGTAGAGGTCTAGCCCGGGACCAGGGTTCAATTCCCCGCCTCGGCGGGTCTTGGGCTCAAAATTCCACGGACCCAATAATTCTCGCATCGGTGACTATTCCAATGATAAATTTACATTTTACATGCCGATGGCCTGGAGCCACGGACGCCCGGGGAGGACTACCGTGAAAACCATGGAGCCCGACCTGGGCACTCGCCTATGCCGTTGGCCTGGACACCCGAACGCCCCGGGGGACGACTGCCCGGGACGCATGAAGCCCGTCCCGGGCACTCGCCCATGCCGTTGGCCTGGAGCCCTGGACACCCAGGGGAGGAATACCGGGAAAACCATGGAGCCCGTACCGGGCAATCAGCCATGCCATCGGCCTGGAGCCCCGGACGCCCGGGGGACAACTGCCCGGGATGCATGGAGCCCGTCCTGGGCACTCCGCCATGCCGTCGGCCTGGAGCCCTGGACACCCAGGGGAGGACTGCCGTGAAAAGCATGGAGCCCGTCCCGGGCAATGGGCCATGTCGTCGGCCTGGAGCCCTGGACACCCAGGGGAGGAATACCGGGAAAACCATGGAGCCCGTCCCGGGCACTCGCCCATGCCGTCGGCCTGGAGCCCTGGACACCCAGGGGAGGAATACCGGGAAAACCACCTTCCCTGCCCGACTTGCGCTAGATGGCGCTCCAACATAAGGAATGTTCCAACACCTTCCCTGCCCGACTTGCGCTAGATGGCGCTCCAACATAAGGAATATTCCAACACCTTTACTGCCCGACTTGCGCTAGATGGTGCTCCAGCATAAGGAATATTCCAACACCTTTCCTGCCCAACTTGCGCTAGATGGCGCTCCAACATAAGGAATATTCCAACACCTTCCCTGCCCAACTTGCGCTAGATGGCGCTCCAACATAAGGAATGTTCCAACACCTTCCCTGCCCGACTTGCGCTAGATGGCGCTCCAACATAAGGAATGTTCCAACACCTTCCCTGCCCGACTTGCGCTAGATGGCGCTCCAACATAAGGAATATTCCAACACCTTTACTGCCCGACTTGCGCTAGATGGCGCTCCAACATAAGGAATATTCCAACACCTTTCCTGCCCAACTTGCGCTAGATGGCGCTCCAACATAAGGAATATTCCAACACCTTCCCTGCCCAACTTGCGCTAGATGGCGCTCCAACATAAGGAATGTTCCAACACCTTCCCTGCCCGACTTGCGCTAGATGGCGCTCCAACATAAGGAATATTCCAACACCTTCCCTGCCCGACTTGCACTAGATGGCGCTCCAACATAAGGAATATTCCAACACCTTCCCTGCCCAACTTGCGCTAGATGGCGCTCCAACATAAGGAATGTTCCAACACCTTCCCTGCCCGACTTGCGCTAGATGGCGCTCCAACATAAGGAATATTCCAACACATTCCCTGCCCAACTTGCGCTAGATGGCGCTCCAACCTAAGGAAAGAATAGTTTTGGAATTTTCAAATTGCGTTTCGGTATTTACAGAATCGCAAAACGATTGTTTGATACATCCGGCCCATGGCAAGCATGCAAAAATTGCATTGGCCAGCATGACAAAATTTGCTTGAGGGCCATGGGCCAGATGTATCAAAAGATAGTTTTTCGATTTTTTACTGAATCGCTATTTGAGATGCACAAAACTATTCTCCACAGGTGCAGGGGAAGCCTCCCCGGGCACTCCGGACCCCGTCACGGGCACCCTGCCACGCGGCAGGACCCAGGACGGAGCCGGGGTGGGGAGGCCGCCCTCCCCGGGGCCCTCAGGGGCCCCGGACAGAGCTCCTGAAGCCAGCCAAGCCACGGGAGTCTCCCCGGGCACAACGGAACCTCGTCCCAGGCCTTCGGCAGTGCGGCAGGCCGGGGGACAGGAGGGCACTCGGCCATGCCATCGGACTGGAGCCCCAGACGCCCGGGGGAGGACTACTGTTAAAACCATGGAGCCCGTCCGGGGCAATCGGCCATGCCATCGGCCTCCAGCAATGGACACCCAGGAGAAGAATACCGGCAAAACCATGGAGCCCGTCCCGGGCACTCGGCCATGCAGTGGAGAAGTGTGGCTCAATGGTTTGAGCGGCAGACCCTGATGCAGAGGTTTAGCACGGGACCAGGGTTCAATTCCTCGCCTCGGCGGGTCTTGGGCTCAAAATTCCACGGACCCGATAATTCTTGCCTCGGTGCCTATTCCAATGATAAATTTACATTTTACATGCCGCCGGCCTGGAGCCACGGACGCCCGGGGAGGACTACCGTGAAAACCATGGAGCCCGACCTGGGCACTCGCTTATGCCGTTGGCCTGGAGACCCGGACGCACGGGGGGACGACTGCCCGGGATGCATGGAGCCCGTCCTGGGCACTTTGACATGCCGTCGGCCTGGAGCCACAGACGCCCAGGGGAGGACTACCGTGAAAACCATGGAGCCCGACCCGGGCACTCTGCCCATGCCGTTGGCCTGGAGACCCGGGGACAACTGTCCGTCGTCCTGGAGCCACGGTTGCCCGGCGGAGGACTACCGTGAAAACCATGGAGCCCAACCCGGGCACTCGGCCATGCCATCGGACTGGAGCCCCGGACGCCCGGGGGAGGACTACTGTTAAAACCATGGAGCCCGTCCGGGGCAATCAGCCATGCCGTCGGCCTGGAGCCATGGACACCCAGGGGAAGACTACCAGGAAAACCATGGAGCCCGTCCCGGTCACTCGGCCATGCAGTGGAGAAGTGTGGCTCAATGGTTAGAGCAGCAGACCCTGATGCAGAGGTCTAGCCCGGGACCAGGGTTCAATTCCCCGCCTCGGCGGGACTTGGGCTCAAAATTCCACGGAGCTGATAATTCTCGCCTCGGTGCCTATTACTATGATAGAGTCCCACTCTGCAACTCTGGGCAATAGCTTGCTTATTCTCCACAACACTAAGGATGCCTGGCCTCCAACTTTGGGGTGCCCAGGAGTGGACGCCTCACAGGGAAAGCCAGGATGGGTTACACAGCGGTATTCGTACAAGCGCCTTGAGACCCTTGCGGGTGAGTAGTGCGCTATACAAGTATCAATTTACATTTTACATGCCGCCGGCCTGGAGCCACGGACGCCCGGGGAGGACTACCGTGAAAACCATGGAGCCCGACCTGGGCACTCGCTTATGCCGTTGGCCTGGAGAACCGGACGCCCCGGGGGACGACTGCCCGGGACGCATGGAGCCCGTCCTGGGCACTTTGACATGCCGTCGGCCTGGAGCCACGGACGCCCGGGGAGAGGTCTACCGTGAAAACCATGGAGCCCGACCCAGGCACTCTGCCCATGCTGTTGGCCTGGAGACCCGGACGCCCCGGGGGGGGGGGCGACTGCCCGGGACGCATGGAGCCCGTCATGGGCACTTTGACATGCCATCGGCCTGGAGCCAAGGTCCCCCGGAGGAGGACTACCGTGAAAACCATGGAGCCCGACCCGGGCACTCTGCCCATGCCGTTTGCCTGTAGTCCAGGGGGACGTCTGCCCGGGACGAATGGAGCCCGTCCTGGGCACTCGCTTATGCCGTTGGCCTGTAGACCCAGACACCCGGGGGACGACTGCCCGGGGCGCATGGAGCCCGTCCTGGGCACTTTGACATGCCGCCGGCCTGGAGCCACGGACGCCCAGGGGAGGACTACCAAGAAAACCATGGAGCCCGACCCGGGCACTCTGCCCATGCCCTTGGCCTGGAGACCCGGGGAACAACTGCCCGGGACGCATGGAGCCCGTCCTGGGTACTCTGCCAATGCCATTGGCCTCATGGGGATGGGTACCCCGGAGGCCCGGGGGAGGTCTGCCCGGGACCCATGCAGCCCTTCCCGGGTGCTTTGCCGATGCCTTTGGCCTCCTGGAGATGGGTGCCCCGGTCACCCAGGGGAGGACTGGCCGGGACCCGTGGAGCCCGTCCTGGGCACTTTGACCTGCCGTCGGCCTGGAGAAGGGAGCGCCGGACATCCGGGGGAGGACTGCCCGGGACCCATGGAGCCCGTCCTGGGCACTCTGACCTGCCGTCGGCCTGGGGAAGGGAGCCCCGGACGCCCGGGGGAGGACTGCCCGGAACCCGTGGAGCCCGTGCTGGGCAATTTGACATGCAGTTGGCCTGGAGGAAGTAAGCCCCGGGTGGCCTAGGGAGGTGTTTCCCAGGCATAGCCTATCTGGTCCCCATGGCAGAGAGCCACCAGCCTTGGAGGGGTGTCTGGGCGTACCCTGCCCCTAGTAATCCGGAGGGAAATTACCCCCCTTTCTTGTAATCCGTGCACGCGAGGTCACAGAGGGGACCCAAGGCGTGAAAGAACCCGACCTCATGGAGCCCTAGCTGGGATCCGGGAGGCAAATGGCACCTCATCGGGACTTCCAGGGAAGCCCGGCCATCTGGTCGCCCCATTGGAAAGCATTGCGTGCGACCAGATGGCTGGGATCGAAAGTGCTTCCCACCCCGAGCCTTCGCGGTAGGGTTCCCGCCTGCCTGCCCACGCAAGGCAGGGCTCAGGGACACCGGCTGGGCCTCAGGCGCGGGGTGGACCACCAGAGCTCTCGGGCCCGGACGCCTGGGGGAGGACTGCCCGAGACCCATGGAACCCGTCCCGGATACTTTGCCATGCCGTTGGCCCGGGGAAGGGAGCCCCGGACGCCCGGGGCCCGTGGAGCCAGTCCTGGGAACTCCGGCATGCCGTTGGCCCGGGGAAGGGAGCCCCAGATGCCCGGGACCCGTGGAGCCCGTCCTGGGCACTCTGACAAGCCGTTGTCCCGGGGAAGGGAGCCCCGGACGCCGGGGACTCGTGGAGCCCGTCCTGGGCACTCTGGCATGCCGTTGGCTCGGGGAAGGGAGCCCCGGATGCCCGGGACCCGTGGAGCCCGTCCTGGGCACTCTGACAAGCCGTTGTCCCAGGGAAGGGAGCCCCGGACGCCCGGGACTCGTGGAGCCCGTCCTGGGCACTCTGGCATGCCGTTGGCCCGGGGAAGGGAGCCCCGGACATCCGGGGCCCGTGGAGCCCATCCTGGGAACTCTGACAAGCCGTTGGCCCGGGAAAGGGAGCGCCGGACACCCAGTGGAGGACTGCCCGGGACCCATGGAGCCCGTCCTGGGCAATCTGACCTGCCGTCGGCCCGGAGAAGGGAGCGACGGACACCCGGGGGGATGAATGCCCGGGACGCATGGAGCCCATCCTGGGCACTTTGACATGCCATCGGCCTTGAGACCCGGGGGACGACTGCCCGGGACGCATGGAGCCCGACCTGGGCACTCGCTCATGCCGTTGGCCTGGAGACCCGGGGGACGACTGCCCGGGACGCATGGAGCCCGACCTGGGCACTCGCTCATGCCGTTGGCCTGGAGACCCGGGGGACGACTGCCCGGGACGCATGGAGCCCGTCCTGGGCACTTTGACATGCCGTTGGCCTGGAGGAGGGAAGCCCCGGGTGGTGTTACCCAGGCATAGCCCATCTGGTCCCCCTGGCAGAGAACCACCAGCCTTGCAGGGGTGTCCGGGCATACCCTTACCCTTAGTAATCCGGAGGAAAATTACCCCCCTTTCTTGTAATCTGTGCACACGAGTTGACAGAGGGGACCCAAGGCGTAAAAGTACCCGACCTCCTGGAGCCCTCGCTGGGATCGGGGAGGCAAATGGCACCTCATAGGGACTTCCAGGGAGGTTTGGCCATCTGGTCGCCCTTTTGGATAGCATTGCGTGCGACCAGATGGCCGAGGGGAAAGATGCAACCAGGTGGCCGGGACCGAAAGGACTCCCTGCTTCCCACCCCGAGCCTTCGTGGTAGGGCTGCTGCCTGCCCACGCCGGGCAGGGCTCGGGGACCCCGGCTGGGCCTCAGGCACGGTGAGGACCACCGAAGCTCCCAGGCCCGGACGCCCGGGACGACGACTGCCCGGGATGCATGGAGCCCGTCCTGGGCACTTTGACATGCCGTCGGCCTGGAGACCCTGGGGACGACTGCCTGGGACGCATGGAGCCCGTCCTGGACATTTTGACATGCCGTCGGCCTGGAGACCCGGGGGACGACTGCCCGGGACGCATGGAGCCCGTCCTGGGCACTTTGACATGCCGTCGGCCTGGAGACCCGGGGGACGACTGCCCGGGACGCATGGAGCCCGTCCTGGGCACTTTGACATGCCGTTGGCCTGGAGATCCGGGGGACGACTGCCCGGGACGCATGGAGCCCGTCCTGGGCACTTTGACATGCCGTCGGCCCGGAGAAGGGAGCGCCGGACACCCAGGGAAGGACTGCCCGGGACCCATGGAGCCCGTCCTGGGCAATCTGACCTGCCGTCGGCCCGGAGAAGGGAGCGGCGGATGCCCGGGGGGAGGAATGCTCGGGACGCATGGAGCCTGTCCTGGGCACTTTGACATGCCGTCGGCCCGGAGACCCGTGGGACAACTGCCCGGGACGCATGGAGCCCGTCCTGGGCACTCGCCCATGCCGTTGGCCTGGAGACCCGGGGGACGACTGTCCGGGACGCATGGAGCCCGTCCTGGGCACTTTGACATGCCATCGGCCTGGAGATCCGGGGAACGACTGCCCGGGACGCATGGAGCCCGTCCTGGGCACTTTGACATGCCGTCGGCCCGGAGAAGGGAGCGCCGGACACCCAGGGGAGGACTGCCCAGGACCCATGGAGCCCGTCCTGGGCAATCTGACCTGCCGTCGGCCCGGAGAAGGGAGCGGCGGATGCCCGGGGGACGACTGCCCGGGACGCATGGAGCCCGTCCTGGGCACTTTGACATGCCATCGGCCTGGAGACCCGGGGGAAGACTGCCCGGGATGCATGGAGCCCAACCTGGGCACTTTGACATGCCGTCGGCCTGGAGACCCGGGGGACGACTGCCCGGGACGCATGGAGCCCGACCTGGGCACTCGCCCATGCCGTTGGCCTGGAGACCCGGGGGACGACTGCCCGGGACGCATGGAGCCCGACCTGGGCACTTTGACATGCCATCGGCCTGGAGACCCGGGGGACGACTGCCCGGGACGCATGGAGCCCGTCCTGGGCACTTTGACATGCCGTTGGCCTGGAGGAAGGAAGCCCCGGGTGGTGTTACCCAGGCATCGCCCATCTGGTCCCCCATGGCAGAGAACCACCAGCCTGGGAGGGGTGTCCAATGGTACCTTGCCCCTAGAAATCCGGAGGAAAATTACCCCCCTTTCTTGTAATCTGTGCACACGAGGTGACAGAGGGGACCCAAGGCGTGAAAGTACCCGACCTCCTGGAGCCCTCGCTGGGATTGGGGAGGCAAATGGCACCTCATAGGGACTTCCAGGGAAGTTTGGCCATCTGGTTGCCCCATAGGAAAGCGTTGCGGGCGACCAGATGGCCGAGGCGAGAGGGGCGACCGGATGGCCGGGACCAAAATGATGCCAATCTG
>NC_136073.1:130646422-130653922 GCF_964261635.1 Lissotriton helveticus | reverse complement strand
CATAGCCTCACTATCCAAGGGTCAGGATCCACTGTCATTTTCTCCCTACCAGGTCGGGTTCGCCCGTGAACACTAACTTTGTGAATTCTAGCTTCCATAGACTTTGTCCCGCATCCCGCGTGAGAGTGCACACTCTGCACCCGAGTCCCCTGGGCCTCCTATTAGTAATCTAACGATTCCCTAGTCCAGTCCTAGCGATTCCAAAGCCTATTAGAACTGTTACTTACCTGCTAGTAATTCGCATTCCACTTTTAGCGTATATGGTTTTTCGTGCCCCTCGGGCATTTGTGTAACGTGCTAACTAAAAAGTATTTTCGTAAGAGTTTTGTTGTGTGCTTAGCTCCCTGTCTCATAAAGAGCCAGGGTAGTCTTGTTATAAATAAATACACTGTTTATTTTCATAACAACTTGTGTGGTGTCCTTTCACTGGGTGTTCAAGGGGTAATGTGATGGTAAAACAGCTGGCTTAACACGCCCTCTAGAGTCTTAGCCTTAGACTGCTCATATCCATGCTACTAGGATAGCTGGTCTATAAGGTTGACTTACAACCAATCATCAATAAGGGTTGTTTGGACTGATATATAGTGATCACTAGAATAGTGAGCACTGCACATCAGGCCAACTTCTCACATTGGTGAGCAGCGGGTGGGATTTGAGCTTGCTGTTGTTTTACCACACATGCCCTAAGAATATCTTGTGAAAGATCACATAAGTACTAAAGGTACATATAACTTAGCTTAGAATACTCTGAGTTCTACTGAACCAGCTGTTGTAGCTCCTAGGGCCTAGCACACCCTAAACTACAACTCTAGCAAGGGATCAGTAGGCAAACATATAGTGTAGGTAAGTGCACCACTTACACCTCACTAGAAAAGCATGTCGACTCAGGGGGACTCTACTGAGACTACCCTGGTCAGTGTTGACCCCCCACAGGTCACTTCAAGATATGCAGCTCTCAGTTTTCAGGAGATGAGACAAATCTGTGTCTCCAGGAAACTGAAGCAGGGGTCTAACCCCACCATTCCCTTTCTGATAGGTCTCTTAGAGACATATGATGCCAGAAAGCTCTCTCAGTTACATGAGAGCATGCCAGCCTTAGAGGGAACCTCTGGGGATCCAGACCTCCCCAACACTGATTCAGCAGTTGAGGAGGAGGATCAGGAGGTACTCTCTGGGGATGAGGTAGACAAGGGTCTTGAGGTAGTCAGAAGGCTAACTAGGACCAACTTAGACTTACTTGGGCTAGGATCTGGGGGCCCCCCAGTACTAACCCGAAGTGGGCCTAACCTTGGAGTTAGGAGAGATAGATCTCTTTCTAGGGACTCCAATAGGTCTCTGCACTCTAATGCCTCTTCTCAGGGGAGAAGGAATCCTCCACCGAGGAGATTTACTTCCCCTCAGAGAAAGGAGCATGAGGCTAGGATGAGACAAGCTGAACTGAGGATTGAAAGGGAAGAAATTGCCCTGGCCAAAGAGAAGCTTGCCCTGGCAAGAGAGCAGCAGATGAGTGGGCTAGCTCCCACTGGTGGCAGCAATCTCCCAAGAGATAGAGAGAAGGGTTTAGATACTAAACACCTGACTAAAATAGTGCCCCCCTTTAAGCAAGGGGATGACATCCAGAAATGGATGGCTGCTCTGGAGAGGGCCTGCACTGTGCAGAACATTCCCCAGAGTCAGTGGGCAGCTATACTGTGGCTCTCCTTTGATGGTAAAGGTAGAGATAAGCTCCTCACTACAAGAGTGGAGGATGCTAACAATTACCAGGTCCTGAAGAATACACTGGTTGATGGGTTTGGTTTAACCACTGAGCAGTACAGGTTGCTGTTCAGAGACACCCAGAAAACTCAGTCTCAGGACTGGTCTGATTTTGTGGATTGTGCCACTAAGGCTTTGGAGGGCTGGTTGCTGGGTAGCACGGTTACAGATTACACAGGATTGTATAATCTAATGATGAGAGAACAAATTTTAAACAATTGTCAGAACCAGTTGCTGCACCAGCACCTTGTTGATTCAGATCTGACCTCTCCCCAAGAATTGGGAAAGAAGGCAGACAAATGGGTCAGGACAAGGATCAAGCAGAACCAGAACCAGAACCAGGGTGGTCAGAAGAAAGCAGACCAGAAGGGTAATGTTAAGAATGAGCAAAATGACCAGAAGTCTTCACCAGGTCCCCAACAAACCAAAGAGGGTGGGGGTCAGGCTTCCCAGAAGAAGAAGACTCAAGAAGGCCAGTCAAAAAGGTGGTGCCAGTACTGCAAAAGTAAGTCTCACTGGTTTAGTGAGTGCACCAAAAGAGGAGGAGGACAAACTCCTGCCACTACAGCTCCTAAAGCAACTGCACCCCCTAGTACAGTCAGTAGTGGTAGTGTCACTCCCAAGGCATTAGTTGGGTTAACCTTGGGTACTGAGGGGTCTGACAACTTAGTTGGCACACTCACTCAGGCTGTCCTTGTCTGTACAGGGGATATGGATATGTCCCCTGAAATAAGTCCCAATACTTTGGGCAAATACAGGCAGACACCTTTGATTAATGGCAAAATGGCTCAGGCCTATAGGGACACTTGTGCCAGTGTCACCATGGTGACACCTAACTTTGTGGACCCTGGACAGATCATGCCAGGTACTGATTTCCTGGTGACCAATGCCAGCAATGTCACTACTAGTCATAGTGTGGCAATTGTGGCTTTCTCCTGGGGTGGAGTGAAGGGACAAAAGAAAGTTGTAGTCAGTTCAGACCTCCCAGTTGATTGTTTGTTGGGCAATGATTTGGAGTCATCACAATGGTCAGAAGTGGAGCAGAGGACTCACATGGAGATGTTAGGCTTGCCAGCACATGTGCTTGCTGTGACTAGGTCACAGGCCAGAAAATGCCCCACTGAACAGGTGCTGGATCCTGAAATGATGGACCAGACACCTTCCAAGAAGAAGAGCAGTAAGGGTAAGGCTTTGCCTTCCCCCTTGCCCCAGGTTGAGGATCAAGTCTCTGAGGAGGCTGATCTAGAAGAGCTGAGGGAAACTGAGCCTAAAGAGCTTGAACTTGATCAAGTTGAGTTTCTGGGCTCAGGGGGACCCTCCAGAGCAGACCTGGGGAAGGAACAGTTGAGCTGCCCTTCCCTTGAACCCCTCAGACAGCAGGCTGCTGCTGAGGCTGCAGGGAATGCCACAGGTGCCCACAGGGTATACTGGGAAGATGGACTCCTGTACTCTGAGTCAAGAGACCCCAAGCCTGGTGCAACCAGGAGGCTGGTCATCCCCTTGTCTCTGAGAGGTTTCCTTCTCACCTTGGCCCATGAGATTCCCCTTGCAGGTCATTTAGGTCAGACAAAGACTTGGGACAGGCTTGTCTCACACTTTCACTGGCCCCATATGAATGAGAATACCAAGGAGTTTTGTCGCTCATGTGTCACTTGCCAAGCCAGTGGTAAGTCAGGTGGCACAACAAAGGCCCCCCTCATACCACTACCTGTGGTGGGGGTTCCCTTTGAAAGAGTGGGGATTGACATTGTTGGTCCAATGGAACCCCAGACAGCATCAGGACACAAGTTTATACTGGTGGTGGTGGACCATGCCACCAGGTATCCTGAGGCTATTCCCCTTAGGACCACTACAGCCCCTGTAGTGGCAAGAGCCCTAGTTGGAGTGTTCTCCAGAGTGGGTTTCCCTAAGGAGGTCGTTTCTGACAGAGGTACAAACTTCATGTCAGGATATCTGACTGCCATGTGGAAAGAGTGTGGTGTGAACTACAAGTTCACCACACCCTATCATCCACAATGCAATGGGCTTGTTGAGAGATTCAACAGGACCCTGAAAGGGATGATTCATGGACTACCTGAACCTCTTAGGAGAAGATGGGATGTCCTGATCCCCTGCCTCTTGTTTGCTTACAGAGAGGTCCCACAGAAGGGGGTTGGCTACAGCCCTTTTGAGCTTCTGTATGGGCATCCTGTAAGAGGACCCCTGTGTTTGGTGAAGGAAGGATGGGAGAGACCTCTCAAAAAGCCTGCAAACAACATAGTGGACTATGTACTTGGTCTCCGCTCCAGGATGGCTGAGTATATGGAAAAGGCATCTAAAAACCTTGAGGCCAGCCAGGAACTTCAAAAAGCTTGGCATGACCAAAAGGCTGTACTGACTGTGTACCAGCCAGGACAGAAGGTGTGGGTGCTGGAGCCAGTGGCCCCAGCAGCTCTGAAAGACAAATGGTCTGGGCCCCACACCATCATTGAGCAAAAGGGAGAGGTTACCTACTTGGTGGACCTTGGAACTCCCAGGAGCCCTCTCAGAGTGCTCCATGTTAACAGGCTCAAGGCATATGTTGACAGGAAGGACATGAGATTGCTCATGGCCACAGATGAGGGACAGGAGGAAGAGAGTGACCCTCTCCCAGACCTGCTCACTCAGAATCCTGATGATGGGTCAGTTGATGGTGTTGTCTTTTGTGGCAGCCTCACTGAACATCAGCAACAGGATTGCAGGCAAGTTCTGCAATCCTTCAGACATATGTTCTCTCTGACACCCAGCCAAACTGATTGGTGTACCCATGATGTTGACACTGGAGACAGTCTGCCTGTCAAGAGTAAAATCTACAGACAGCCTGATCATGTTAGAGACTGCATCAAAACTGAAGTGCAGAAAATGTTGGAACTGGGAGTCATTGAGCCCTCAGATAGCCCTTGGGCTAGCCCAGTAGTTCTAGTGCCAAAGCCTCACACCCAGGGTGGTAAGAGAGAGATGAGGTTTTGCGTAGACTACAGAGGCCTCAATGCAGTCACTAAGACTGATGCCCACCCAATACCAAGAGCAGATGAGCTTATAGATAGATTGGCTTCTGCCAACTTCTTAAGCACATTTGATTTGACAGCTGGGTATTGGCAAATCAGGTTAGCTGAGGAAGCCAAACCCAAGACAGCATTTTCTACCCCTGGAGGGCATTATCAATTTGTGGTAATGCCCTTTGGACTGAAAAATGCACCTGCCACCTTCCAAAGGTTGGTGAATCAAGTCCTCACTGGGCTGGATGACTTCTGTGCAGCATATCTGGACGATATTGCTGTCTTTAGCTCCACCTGGGAGGATCACCTGGTCCACCTGAGGAAAGTGTTGGAGGCCCTGCAAAAGGCAGGCCTCACTATCAAGGCCACAAAGTGCCAGATAGGGCAGTCACAGGTTGTATACCTGGGCCACCTTGTAGGTGGAGGCCAGGTTCAGCCACTGGAGAGTAAGATACAGGCCATCAAGGACTGGACTCCTCCAATCACCCAGACTCAGGTTCGAGCTTTCTTGGGCCTGACTGGGTACTATAGGAAGTTTGTCAGAAATTATGGGTCCATAGTGACCCCCCTTAATGACCTGACAAGCAAGAAGATGCCAAAGAAAGTTCAGTGGACAGCAAGCTGTCAGAAAGCATTCAATGACCTAAAGCAGGCCATGTGCACAGCACCTATCCTCAAGAGTCCAGATTACTCCAAGCCATTCATTGTCCAAACAGATGCTTCTGAGTTGGGTGTGGGAGCTGTTCTGTCTCAACTGAATTTTGATGGTAATGATCAGCCTATTGCTTTCATTAGTAGAAGGTTGACACCCAGAGAGAAAAATTGGTCAGCTATTGAGAGGGAGGCCTTTGCTGTGGTCTGGGCCCTGAAGAAGCTGAGGGCCTACGTGTTTGGCACTCACTTCACCATTCAGACAGACCATAAGCCCCTCTTGTGGCTAAATCAGATGAAGGGTGAAAACCCCAAACTGCTTAGGTGGTCCATTTCCCTACAGGGGATGGATTTTACAGTGGAGCATAGACCTGGGACTGATCACAGCAATGCTGATGGGCGCTCCAGGTATTTCCACTTAGAGCAAGAAGACTCACCTGGTCAAGGTTAGCTTATTGTCCCAAAGTTTGGGGGGGGGTCATGTAGGAGAGTAGGGTCTGCAATCCTATGATCACCCAGATTTTTGCTTTTTGCTGCACTGGTTTACGACTTTCCCTGGCTGTGGGCCTGCTAATCAGACCCACAGCCTAGCTGTTCTCTCTATCCAAATTGTACTTAGGTACTGAATTGGCACTGGGCCCTCTCCAAGTCCCTGTACCCAGGGCTGAGGTGCACCCAGAAGTCTCCCAGGGGCTGAAGCATGTATTATGCCACCCCTGGATTGACTAACTAAAACTGACACAACTGGCTGCACGACAGCTGGGGCAAGGTGGTGTACTCACCCTTTGCTTTAGATATAGTATACCTATATCTAACCCTAAAAATGGACACACAGATCTCCTATCAGTCACTCCTATAGCAGGCCTTAACAATCCTGAAGGCAGAGTGCTTGGAATCGTGCGAGATGGTGCTCTAGCATGAGCTGAGCCTGTCTGCGGCTTTCGGGATCCATCCCTTAGCCGTTTCCATGATATCGCATACCATATACTCTTAAGTGCATTATAATCCTCGCGGTTATGTGCCAACTCTGGTATCGCTTTATCAAAACATGTCGAGTAAGGTGTCATACGAATTGGAATACTAACCCCTCGCCAATTCTGGCGACGGGGTTAGCATTCCACCCTTCTAGAGGGACACGACATGCCTGTAACCTATAACCCGGTTAAAAGTCAGACAGAGCCTTAGCATCCACAAAATGGATGCTGCCACCGAGACACAAGTCTGCCCTCCTGCTGCTGGGAGTCCTCCCAGAGCAGGAGATAAGGACAAAGGGTTTCCTGCCAGGGGCGGTGCCAGCACCGTCCCAGACAGGGTTTTGTGTATTGTAGGTAGGCAGGGCTTTAGAGGAAGGTGACTGCAAGTGGCACCCCGGTGCTCACTGTGCATAGGCCGGCTTGAACCAGTTCCAGGGTCACTCCAGACCCTGTGCTGGGGAAAAGCCCGCCAAGGAAGTGGGTGTAACCACCCCCCTCCTAGTCCCACCCATAGGGCAGGACTTAGTCGCGTGCCAGCCCCTTTTTACAGGATAAAGGTAGAGACTGGCCCCCTTCCAAAGCAGATCATCTTTGAATCCTGAAACTACTTTCTGCGAAAGGAACTCAAGACTTCTTCCTAAGATTTCTCCCTTGTGACTAAGGAGTAGTCACCCTGCATCCGCAGACACCATCCAAGAACACTGCGGTCTGCTGTAAGTCCTTCCTCCGGAATCCGACTGCCCAGCTCGACGAGAACCGGCTTCCCTGGCACCTCTGACCTCTACCCACCTCTACAGCCCAGCTGAGAACCGTGGGTGCGACGAGACCTCAAGGGACCGGCCATCTGCAAGACTGCACGACTTCTTTCCAGCAAGCCCGCCGAGTGAATTCCTGGTGAGTGCTTTGGGGTCCGAGAAGCCCCCACCCTGAGCAGCTCCAGCACCGAAGAGCAGCCCCCCTGCATCTCCACGATCTGCGTGGGGCCCTTCTGCTTTTTACTGCTCACCGCGTTGTTTGGCTACTAGCCCGCTGGCTTGTGGCCTTCCTGACGACGCCCGACGACATTTCTGCTACTGGTCTGGTTGCTCCAGACTGGCCCCTTG
>NC_136073.1:130633922-130641422 GCF_964261635.1 Lissotriton helveticus | reverse complement strand
ACCCACCTGCCGGAGCAGGAGAGGCGGGAGGAAGGCGACGCCGTCCGTCCTGCCGCCCGCGCGGCAAGACGGCCCGGGCGCCCCGTTCAAGGCTTCCCCTCTGGGAGTCAGACTGCACCGTTGGGTGAAAAAAACCATTGCCGGGCGCTCGGCCCGGGAGTCCCACCACACCCGCCCGGCGGGCGGGAGAGGAAGGGGGCTCCCGGTGCGACGGGAGCAGGCTGCCCCGCAGCCGCCGGTCCCTCCCGGGGTAACCGGGAGGGACCACGCGAGTCTTTTCCAACCCCTCGGCCCGGCCTCACGGGACCGGGTCGAACCGGGTACCTGGCAACGAGGGAAGGTCGCTCCACCTGCACGGCGGCCGCCCGCCGCCGGGCGGCCCCCCGAGCCATGCCCGCGGGCTGGCGATCGGCCCACCCCACCCTTTGCCCGTGTCAGAGGCGCCGGATGGGGAAGAGCCAGGCGGCTCTCCCCATCCCGCACGCCTCCCACCGAGAGGAGCCGGGGTCCCCTCGCAGGCCCTCGGCCCCTTCTCTTCCGGGCCACCCTGCCGCACGGGAAGGGCACCTCCTCGGTCGCCCGGACCCCGGTCGGGACCGGGGACTCGGGCGCGGGAGGGCCCAGCCGGCGCCAGGGCCTTTTGCGGGGAGGGTTACGGTACCAGCCCGGGGATGCACTGCCATTTCGGTGTCCATGCTGGGTGAACTTGGTTTCCGCCTCGCAGAGGGACAGGGGACGGGGGACGCCCCCCACGCACCGGTCCCTCGTGCGTGCATCGGTCGGGCCCTCCTTCCCCCGGGGGGGAAGAGGCCCGCGCCGAAGTCCTGGTCCTAAAACCCCAGCGCCCCGATGTGGCCGCGGACCGCTCCGCCAGGCCGGGGCACGCCGGGGCTGGGCCGGGCCCTGTGCCTAGGGTGCTTGCTTGCAGGAGGCAGCCGAGGGCTTCGGGCTGGCGCCGTCGGTCGCTCGGGCCGCTCCGCCGTTAATGATCCTTCCGCAGGTTCACCTACGGAAATCTTGTTACGACTTTTACTTCCTCTAGATAGTCAAGTTTGATCGTCTTCTCGGCGCTCCGCCAGGGCCGTTGCCGACCCCGGCGGGGCCGATCCGAGGACCTCACTAAACCATCCAATCGGTAGTAGCGATGGGCGGTGTGTACAAAGGGCAGGGACTTAATCAACGCGAGCTTATGACCCGCACTTACTGGGAATTCCTCGTTCATGGGAAATAATTGCAATCCCCAATTGTTGGACCTGGGCCTCTTGGCAGGGTCATCCCTAAACTTTTTGCCTTCCTCCAATACTCTCTCTGACCTAATTTTGTTGGTTTAATGACTCTGGGCACTTTACCACTGCTGACCAGTGCTAAAGTGCATATGCTCTCCCTGTTGTAAAGTGTACATGTGATTGATGTCCATGATTGGTTCATTGGATTTACTGTCAGTCCCCAGTAGAGTGCACCAGGAGTGCCAGGGCTTGTGAATGCCAATACTGCTAGTGGGCCTGCAGCGCTGGTTGCGCCACCCACAGAAGCAGCCTTAAAATGTGTCTAGGGTCTGCCATTGCAGAACCTGCGTGCAGTCTGGTACTGTCACCCTGGCTGGGCAAGTGCACACACTTGCCAGCCCCTGAACCTTCCCTTAAACTTCATATTAGTCACCCCTATGGTAGGCCTGAGGGCAGGGTGCATTGTAAGGATAAGGTAGAACATGCCCTGATGTGTGTGGCATGTTCTAATAGTGAATTACTGCCAAATTCGTTTTTCACTATTGTAAGGCTACCTGTTCCCTTCTAGGCCAGATGGGCTGCTGGAATTATTACACTCTATAATCCCAGCAGGCTCAGGGAACATGGTAGAAATTCATGTTTAGTATGCCTGGACTCAGAATAATAAAATACTTCTTTTAGTAAAGTTTATTTTAATATCCTGTGTTTGCAAATGCTACTTTTAGAAAGTTAGCATTTGCTTGCCTAACCATTTCAGCCCGCCTCTGCTTGGATGTGGATCTGACTGTCTGGTGTGTGTGAGTGACAGGGCTGGGAGTTGACAGGTAGTGATTAGCAGGAGGACCCCTTAATGGGTGGTGGGAGTTTCCCCTGAATGATGCATCAGGCTGTGCTCTGCCTCCACAATGCTGGCTCCGCCCTCCTGGGGAGCGACTGATGACTCAGCCTGCACCTGGCCCAGGAAGGACCGAAGCTTGTCAACAAAGTACTCAGGCCACTCCTGCCCTCTCAATGCCGGCTCCGCCCCCCTGGGGAGCGGCTGATGTGCCTGCCCTCACACTGAATACAGAAGTCATAAGTACCCACAACAAGTACTCAGAGACTGAAGCAGTTATGCAGAGGCCCCCCTGGCCAGTGAGAACAAAAGAAACTGTGTATAAAAGTAGGAGCCCTGCTCCTTGTAAATTAGATCCAGTTTGCGCAAAGAAGAAGCTCTGCCTGAAGAGAAGGACCCTGGAAGCTGCAAGGAGAAATACTGACTCTGACCCCAAGAGACTGGCCTGTGGTGGGTGCCTTGCTGCTGAAGGAGAGCAGGAGAAGAAAGACTGAAAGACTTTGCTTTTATCCACCTTGTGCTAAAACTTTTACCAAGATCTCCAAGGGCTTGCTGTGAACTTGCCCCCTGACCAGCGCCCCAGGAACAGTGGGCGCTACCCTGTCCCCCTGGAAGAAGGAGCCGCTGTGAGCCAGCAGCCTGATCGACACAGCTGCTGAAGGAAAGAGGAGCGCGCTGTGAAAGAATCCCTGCGCCCCTCCTACGAGGCCCTTGGCACCCCGTCCCGCCGAGCACCGCATCCGCTAACTGGCCGGCACCAGGTGACACCGAAAGGCCCAGCCTCGCTGGCCTAATCACCGTCCCTACCGCCTGCCTAACTGCGAAGCCCCGCAAGAACGGACTTGGCCGAGTATCTGCTGTGACCTGAGAGGCTTGTGTGCGCCTCACGCTGCTACCCGGGGCTCTGCCCCCCTTTTCCAGGACCCGAGGTGTGTCGCCGTCTACCCGACCCGCGCCGCAACGCCAACCTCCGAGCCAGAGCCGAGCCGCCGCTCGCTCCAACCTCGGGAGGAAGACACCGCGACGTGGACCACCGAGCCGGCCTGCACCCGACCCCTTCAAAAGGACAAAGGTACTGTTTCCCGTCCCGCGGTGCGAGCCGCTGTCCCACCTCGCTCGCACCGCCATCTGCCTCAGCCGAGCCCCCGGAGCCGCGCAGTGAGCGCTCCCCGGGCCCCCGCTCTCTCCCCTGACAGCCGTGCAGCGCGCTCGTCAGGCTGCCAGTGACTCCCCGGCCGCCGATCCCGCTAGAGGCGTGAGATTGGGCAGACCGGGTCCGATCGTGGGCGCAGAGAGGCCCTGGCTGATTGAAATTCTTGCTGAAGGAACGTACCAGGACTAGGGAAGAGTCCGCAACCCTTTTTAAACACCAGAACAATTCTTTTAACGCTGATACAAAGACCTGTGGCATAATCAGAGAGTAACTGGGACCATTTTCTTGAACTACGCAAAGACTGTATTTACAAGCCTGATCTAAAGATATATATAAAGAAGATATTTTTACAGAAATACAGTCTAGTGTCATTGTGTGGTGGGTTGATGGTCGTTGTGTGTGATGTTGCAAATGTTTAACCCTATGTACTCCAGAGTTTAGCCTAGACTGCTTGCGCCACACTACCTAACGGGCGAGTAGGGGTTATTTCTGGGAGTAATCCTTTGCCCTGATTTAGAGGAGAGGGTCCCTGCTTGTCGCAAGTACAAACCTGCGCCAACCAGAGACCCCCAATTCTAACATTGGTGGCAGCGGTGGGATCTCGAATTTACATTTGCAGTGTCCATACATTGACTATTGACCATTGCACAGTGATGACAATCCAGTAACTAAGCCACAGACTTTGTTTTTTTTGGATTTATGATTTGCGAGAAGAAATCTCAATGTGTTTTTGAAGTCATGCCTGTGTCAGTGAAAATGGAAAAGGCAGCATCCATTTCTTCTATTGACTGTGATTGGGAGAAACTAGAAAACTACACCAGGAAACAGCTCAAGAGGTTCTGCAAAAATTTGAACATTTCCATGACCGGACTCTCCAGAAGGGAGCAGTTCCAAAAGGCGCTGAGGGCCTGGGTCAAGGCAAGGAATGCCCCTGGAAAGGATTTTGAATTTGAGCATGCAGAACAGCAGCTGGAGGGACCCCTGACTCCAGAGTGGAGGGGTGCAACCTCCCCATTGGGTAGCAGTGTTTCTGGCCGAGGTCTGTCGCCAGAGGAGCTGGCGGACAGACGGGCAACCCGAGATCATGAATTGAAGTTGGCAGAGCTGGAAATAAATGGGCAACTGGAGCTAGAGTCTAGGAAGTTAGCCCTGGAAGTAATGAAAATGGAGCTTGCGCATGACTTAAGAATGAGGAAACTTGACTTGGAGCTCGAGGGGCTTGAGGCCAAGAGGGCTTCAGCCCAGCAACAAGAAATATGTGTAGCTCACAGATTGAGCTTTGCTGAGTTGGAGGTGGAGTCCAGCTCAGATGGTGGCAGCAACATTAATGTATCTAGTGCAGACAGCATAGCGCGCGCACCTAGAGATATGGCACCTGACTTGGAGGGGGTTAACATACACCAGGAGGTTCAAGGGCATGAGGTAGCTCCAGTAGTGCGCAGCGTCCCTGAAGGGAATAGGGTAGCTGGCGTAGGAGTTCATGGTCCTAGTGGTGGGAGGGAGTCCCCCATGGTTGAGGTCCTGGTGGGTGAGTGTAAGGACCGCCCAGAAGAGTGTGGGTTGTGTGACAGAGACAGTTCGCTACTGTCTGGCCAGTCTCAGAAGAATGGTGTGGAGTATGTGTGTGAGGCGCTGGATGGTGAGGTGAAGGATAATTTGGTTAACCCTACTAGGGGGCTGTGTAATCCAATTGTGGGAGAGCATACTTTAAGTCCCAGTTTTCCAGAGCTATGCCAACACCTGTTTGAGAGTGAGTTCTCTGGCCCCAGGGAGCTCACATTGGAGGCAGACCTTGTGGTGGATTCCCGAGGGTCTGGAGAGGCATTGGGGTGTGATCCCGTGGGGAGTGTCTCAGGTATCTTCCAGCCCAGAGTGGTGGAAGTGGCGCAGAGTAGCCCAGCTAGGTCCTGTAGTAGTGAGATGGGTGTAGGGCCTCACGTCCTGTCCTTAAGGGGAAGGAGTGAGAATGGGTTTTGTCCCGGTAGTGCCCAACCTCAGTCTCAGAGCCTGGATGGTTCTTTAAGGGAACACCAGGTGGGGAGCCTAGGCTGTCCGGATGAGTCACCCGCTGAGGGGGATCCCCCAGTGGCTAGAGAACGTGGAGGCTCTGTAAACAGGGCTCCAGTAGTTCTGGTGACTGGCAGTACCACTCCAGTTGGGAGGGTGCAGAAGTCCAGAAAGAGGGGCGAGAGGGGGAAAGAGTCCCCAGTGGAAGAACCAGTGGGTCAGGGGCCAGCCAGCAGGGCTGCGTCCCCAGTGAATGACCAGGGGGACACCACTTCTGTCCTGGGGGATCTTCCCGCACTGTCAGAGGGACAGGGGTTGGGAGATCTGCGCCAGGCAGACTGTCGCACAGCACATGAGCTATGTGCCACCCTCAGGGGGGGCAGGCGTGCTCCCCGGGAAGTCCTGGTGCGCCAGGCAAGTGTTCAACTACAGGGTTGGGTCCCTGAGTTGGAGAGTCAGGTTCAGGTGTTGTCTGACCTGGAGGGTGGGACCACTGTAATCAGTGTCCTGACCCATGACACTTCTAGGGGTACCACTCAAGTTGGGAGTGGGCAGTACTCTGGAAGGGGGTGCAGAGGGAGGGAGTCCTCGCCTCTGACCCCGGTTCAACTAGAGGGTTTAGACCCTGGGATAGAGGGCCAGGTGCAGGGTGTCCCCCCTGACCTGGTGCCCCAGTTGCAGGATAGCACCCCTGAACTGGTGGGCGAATTGGGCAGGTCACCTGCCTCAGGTGCCCTGACAATTCTGGAAGGGGGTACCACTCCAGGTGGGAGGGTACAGAGCCCCAAGGAGGAGGACCGGGTGTGGGAGAGGCCCCCCCAGTATTTGGTACAGCCGCCAGGTACAGACCTGGGACTGGTGGGTCAGTGCCAGGATGTCATACCTGACCTGACAGGAGGGAGAGTGGACAAAGGGTGCCAAGCACCTGGGGTTACTGCCCCCCACTCTTTAAGGCCACAGAGGTTTGAGAGCCCTGAGAGGCATGAGGCCTGGGTCTCATCTCTGACTACCGTCAGTGGCCGCTATGACTTGATGTCTGTCTGTTGGGACACACCTGTGAGCAAGTTAAGGTTAGAGGCTGCACAGGTGGTGTCCACAGAGGAAGAGAAGGGTGCCCCAGGGATTAGCTGGGTGGACCCTGAGAGTATGGACAGAGGATTTGAAATAGGTTCAGTTTGGCGTAGAACTGGAATGTGCCCCTGCTGTTGCGGGCCAGGTCCATGTTCTATCGCCCTAAGCAGGGAAGCCCATCACAGTGGTGATTGGTCTACCCTGCGTTTTGGCTGGAAGGGGGTTGTGTTGGACCTGGGCCTCTTGGCAGGGTCATCCCTAAACTTTTTGCCTTCCTCCAATACTCTCTCTGACCTAATTTTGTTGGTTTAATGACTCTGGGCACTTTACCACTGCTGACCAGTGCTAAAGTGCATATGCTCTCCCTGTTGTAAAGTGTACATGTGATTGATGTCCATGATTGGTTCATTGGATTTACTGTCAGTCCCCAGTAGAGTGCACCAGGAGTGCCAGGGCTTGTGAATGCCAATACTGCTAGTGGGCCTGCAGCGCTGGTTGCGCCACCCACAGAAGCAGCCTTAAAATGTGTCTAGGGTCTGCCATTGCAGAACCTGCGTGCAGTCTGGTACTGTCACCCTGGCTGGGCAAGTGCACACACTTGCCAGCCCCTGAACCTTCCCTTAAACTTCATATTAGTCACCCCTATGGTAGGCCTGAGGGCAGGGTGCATTGTAAGGATAAGGTAGAACATGCCCTGATGTGTGTGGCATGTTCTAATAGTGAATTACTGCCAAATTCGTTTTTCACTATTGTAAGGCTACCTGTTCCCTTCTAGGCCAGATGGGCTGCTGGAATTATTACACTCTATAATCCCAGCAGGCTCAGGGAACATGGTAGAAATTCATGTTTAGTATGCCTGGACTCAGAATAATAAAATACTTCTTTTAGTAAAGTTTATTTTAATATCCTGTGTTTGCAAATGCTACTTTTAGAAAGTTAGCATTTGCTTGCCTAACCATTTCAGCCCGCCTCTGCTTGGATGTGGATCTGACTGTCTGGTGTGTGTGAGTGACAGGGCTGGGAGTTGACAGGTAGTGATTAGCAGGAGGACCCCTTAATGGGTGGTGGGAGTTTCCCCTGAATGATGCATCAGGCTGTGCTCTGCCTCCACAATGCTGGCTCCGCCCTCCTGGGGAGCGACTGATGACTCAGCCTGCACCTGGCCCAGGAAGGACCGAAGCTTGTCAACAAAGTACTCAGGCCACTCC
>NC_136073.1:130548922-130628922 GCF_964261635.1 Lissotriton helveticus | reverse complement strand
TCCCAGGCCCGGAGGCGCAGGGGAAACCTCCCCGGGCCTTCCGGACCCCGTCTCGGGCACCCTGCCATGCAGCAGGACCAAGGACAGTGCCCGGGATGGGGAGGCCGCCCTCCCCGGGCCCTCAGGGGCCCCGGCCGGAGCTGCTGAACTCGGCCGAGCGAGGGGAGGTTTCCCGGGCACAACGGAGCCCCGTCCCGGGGCTTTGGCAGTGTGGCAGGCCGGGGGGACCGGGCCCAGGGCCGTGGCACCCGACCCGGGGCCCGGCCGGGCCCCTGGACCCAGCCGGGGCTCCCAAGCCCGGAGGCGCAGGGGAAGCCTCCCCGGGCCTTCCGGACCCCGTCCCGGGCACCCTGCCACACAGCAGGACCAAGGACAGCGCCCAGGATGGGGAGGCCGCCCTCCCCGGGCCCTCAGGGGACCCGGCCGGAGCTGCTGAACTCGGCCGAGCGAGGGGAGGCTTCCCGGGCACAACGGAGCCCCGTCCCGGGGCTTTGGCAGTGTGGCAGGCCGGGGGGACCGGGCCCAGGGCCGTGGCACCCGACCCGGGGCCCGGCCGGGCCCCTGGACCCAGCCGGGGCTCCCAAGCCCGGAGGCGCATGGGACGCCTCCCCGGTCCCTCCGGACCCCGTCCCGGGCACCCTGCCACGCAGCAGGACCAAGGACAGAGCCCGGGGTGGGGAGGCCGCCCTCCCCGGGTCCTCAGGGGCCACAGCCACAGCTCCTGTACCCAGCCAAGCAAGGGGAGGCTCCCCGGGCACCACGGAAACCCGTCCCGGGCCTTTGGCAGTGCGGCAGGCCGGGGGACAGGGCCCAGGGCCGTGGCACCCGAGCCTCCCCGGGCCTTCCGGACCCCGTCCCGGGCACCCTGCCATGCAGCAGGACCAAGGACAGCGCCCAGGATGGGGAGGCCGCCCTCCCCGGGCCCTCAGGGGCCCCGGCCGGAGCTGCTGAACTCGGCCGAGCGAGGGGAGGCTTCCCGGGCACAACGAAGCCCCGTCCCGGGGCTTTGGCAGTGAGGCAGGCCGGGGGGGACCGGGCCCAGGGCCGTGGCACCCGACCCGGGGCCCGGCCGGGCCCCTGGACCCAGCCAGGGCTCCCAGGCCCGGAGGCGCAGGGGAAGCCTCCCCGGGCCCTCCGGACCCCGTCCCGGGCACCCTGCCACGCAGCAGGACCAAGGACAGAGCCCGGGGTGGGGAGGCTGCCCTCCCCCGGGCCCCTGAACCCAGACAAGCAAGGGGAGGCTCCCCGGGCACAACGGAACCCCTTCCTAGGCCCTTGGCAGTGCGGTAGGCTGGGAGACAGGGACCAGGGCCGGAGCACCCGACCCGGGGCCCGGCCGGGCCCATGGACCCAGCCGGGGCTCCCAAGCCCGGAGGCGCATGGGACGCCTCCCCGGACCCATGGAGCCCGTCCTGGGCATTGAGCCATGCCGTTGGCCTGGAGATGGGAGCCCCAGACGCCCGGGGATGGACTGCCCGGTACCCGTGGATCCCGTCCTGGGCTCTTTGACATGCCGTCGGCCTGGAGGTGGGTGCCCGGGACGCCCGGGGGAGGCCTGGTCGGGACCCGTGGAGCCCTTCCCGGGTACTTTGCCAATGCCGTTGGCCTCATGGAGATGGGTGCCCCGGACGCCCGGGGGAGGACTGCCCGGTACCCATGGAGCCCTTTCCGGGTACTTTGAAACGCTGTTGGCCTCCTGGAGATGTGTGCCCCGAACGCCCGGGGGGAGGGCTGCCCGGGGCCCGTGGAGCCCGCCCTGGGCACTTTGACATGCCGTCGTCCTGGAGGTGGGAGCCCCGGACGCCTGGGGGAGGGCTGCCCGGGACCCATGGAGCCCTTCCCGGTTACTCTGCCATCCCGTTGGCCTCCTGGAGATGGGTGCCCTGGACGCCCGTGGGAGGTCTGTCCGGGGCCCATGGAGCCCGTCCTGGGCAGTGTGACATGCCGTCGGCCTGGAGGTGGGAGCCCCAGACGCCCGGGGGAAGGCTACCTGGGACCCGTGGAGCCCTTCCCGGGTACTTTGCCATCCCGTTGGCCTCCTGGAGATGGTTGCCCCGGACGCCCGGGGGAGGACTGCCCGGTACCCGTGGATCCCGTCCTGGGCTCTTTGACATGCCGTCGGCCTGGAGGTGGGTGCCTGGTACGCCCGGGGGAGGCCTGGTGGGGACCCGTGGAGTCCTTCCCGGGTACTTTGCCAATGCCGTTGGCCTCATGGAGATGGGTGCCCCGGACGCCCGGGGGAGGACTGCCCGGTACCCGTGGAGCCCTTTCCGGGTACTTTGCAACGCCGTTGGCCTCCTGGAGATGTGTGCCCCGAACGCCCGGGGGGAGGGCTGCCCGGGGCCCGTGGAGCCCGCCCTGGGCACTTTGACATGCCGTCGTCCTGGAGGTGGGAGCCCCGGACGCCCGGGGGAGGGCTGCCCGGGACCCATGGAGCCCTTCCCAGTTACTCTGCCATCCCGTTGGCTTCCTGGAGATGGGTGCCCTGGACGCCCGGGGGAGGTCTGTCCGGGGCCCATGGAGCCCGTCCTGGGCAGTGTGACATGCCGTCGGCCTGGAGGTGGGAGCCCCGGACGCCCGGGGGAAGGCTGCCCGGGACCCGTGGAGCCCTTCCCGGGTACTTTGCCATCCCGTTGGCCTCCTGGAGATGGTTGCCCCGGACGCCCGGGGGAGGTCTGTCCGGGGCCCATGGAGCCCGTCCTGGGCAGTGTGACATGCCGTCGTCCTGGAGGTGGGAGCCCCGGACGCCCGGGGGAGGGCTGCCCGGGACCCATGGAGCCCTTCCCGGTTACTCTGCCATCACGTTGGCCTCCTGGAGATGGGTGCCCCGGACGCCCGGGGGAGGTCTGTCCGGGGCCCATGGAGCCCGTCCTGGGCAGTGTGACATGCCGTTGGCCCGGAAAATGGAGCCCCGAACGCCCGGGGGAGGTGCTGCCCAGGCATATCTCATCTGGTCCCCCGGGCAGAGAACCACCAGCCCTGGAGAGGTGTCCGGGCGTACCCTGCCCCTAGTAATCCGGAGGGAAATTACCCCCCTTTCTTGCAATCTGTGCACGCGAGGTGACAGAGGGGACCCAAGGCGTGAAAGAACCCGACCTCATGGAGCCCTAGCTGGGATCCGGGAGCCGAATGGCACCTCATCGGGACTTCCAGGGAAGCCCGGCCATCTGGTCGCCCTATTGGAAAGCATCGCGGGTGACCAGATGGCCGGGATCGAAAGGAATCCCAGCTCCCCATCCATCCCAAGCCTTCGCGGTAGGGTTCCTGACTGCCTGCCCACGCAAGGCAGGGCTCTTGGACCCCGGTTGGGCCTCAGGCGCAGGTTGGACCACCGGAGCTCTAGGGCCCGGACGACCTGGGGGAGGAATGCCCGGGTCGCATGGAGCCCGTCCTGGGCACTTTTTCATGCCATCGGCCTGGATGGAGCCCCGGACGCCCGGGGGACGACTGCCCAAGAGCCATGGAACCCGACCCGGGCACTCTGCCATGCCGTCAGCCTGGCTGGAGCCCCGGACGCCCGGGGGACGAAGGCTTGGGACGCATGGAGCCCGTCCTGTGCACTTTTCCATGCCATCGGCCTGGAGCGCCCCGACACCCAGGGGAGGACCACCCTGAAAACCATGGAGCCTGACCCGGGCACTCTGCCATGCCGTCAGCCTGGATGGAGCCCCAGACGCCCGGGGGACGAAGGCCCGGGTCGCATGGAGCCCGTCCTGGGCACTTTTCTATTCCATTGGCCTGGAGCGCCCCGACACCCAGGGGAGGACCACCCTGAAAACCATGGAGCCCGACCCGGGCACTCTGCTATGCCGTCAGCCTGGATGGAGCCCCGGACGCCCGGGGGATGAATGCCCGGGTCGCATGGAGCCCGTCCTGGGCACTTTTCCATTCCATTGGCCTGGAGCGCCCCGACACCCAGGGGAGGACCACCCTGAAAACCATGGAGCCCGACCCGGGCACTATGCCTTGCTGTCAGCCTGGATGGAGCCCCGGACGCCCGGGGGACTAATGCCCAGGACGCATGGAACCCGTCCCGGGCACTCTGCCATGCCGTCGGCCTGGATGGAGCCCCGGACGCCCGGGGGAGGACTGCCCAAGAGCCATGGAGCCCGTCCTGGGCAATTTGACATGCCGTCGTCCTGGAGGTGGGAGCCACGGACGCCCGGGGGAAGGCTGCCCGGGACCCGTGGAGCCCTTCCCAGGTACTTTGCCATCCCGTTGGCCTCCTGGAGATGGGTGCCCCCCCGGACGCCCGGGGGAGGTCTGTCCGGGGCCCATGGAGCCCGTCCTGGGCAGTGTGACATGCCGTCGGCCTGGAGGTGGGAGCCCCGGACGCCCGGGGGAAGGCTGCCCGGGACCCGTGGAGCCCTTCCCGGGTACTTTGCCATCCCATTGGCCTCCTGGAGATGGGTGCCCCGGACGCCCAGGGGAGGTCTGTCCGGGGCCCATGGAGCCCGTCCTGGGCAGTGTGACATGCCGTCGTCCTGGAGGTGGGAGCCCCGGATGCCCGGGGGAAGGCTGCCCGGGACCAGTGGAGCCCTTCCCGGGTACTTTGCCATCCCGTTGGCCTCCTGGAGATGGGTGCCCCCCCGGACGCCCGGGGGAGGTCTGTCCGGGGCCCATGGAGCCCGTCCTGGGCAGTGTGACATGCCGTCGGCCTGGAGGTGGGAGCCCCGGACGCCCGGGGGAGGGCTGCCCGGGACCCATTGAGCCCTTCCCGGTTACTCTGCCATCCCGTTGGCCTCCTGGAGATGGGTGCCCCGGACGCCCGGGGGAGGTCTGTCCGGGGCCCATGGAGCCCGTCCTGGGCAGTGTGACATGCCGTTGGCCCGGAGAATGGAGCCCCCAGACGCCCGGGGGAGGTGTTGCCCAGGCATATCTCATCTGGTCCCCCGGGCAGAGAACCACCAGCCCTGGAGAGGTGTCCGGGCGTACCCTGCCCCTAGTAATCCGGAGGGAAATTACCCCCCTTTCTTGCAATCCGTGCACGCGAGGTGACAGAGGGGACCCAAAGCGTGAAAGAACCCGACCTCATGGAGCCCTGGCTGGGATCCGGGAGCCGAATGGCACCTCATCGGGACTTCCAGGGAAGCCCGGCCATCTGGTCGCCCTATTGGAAAGCATCGCGGGTGACCAGATGGCCGGGATCGAAAGGACTCCCAGCTCCCCATCCATCCCAAGCCTTCGCGGTAGGGTTCCTGACTGCCTGCCCACGCAAGGCAGGGCTCTTGGACCCCGGCTGGGCCTCAGGCGCAGGTTGGACCACCGGAGCTCTAGGGCCCGGACCACCTTGGGGAGGAATGCCCGGTCGCATGGAGCCCGTCCTGGGCACTTTTCCATGCCATCGGCCTGGATGGAGCCCTGGACGCCCGGGGGACGACTGCCCAAGAGCCATGGAGCCCGACCCGGGCACTCTGCCATGCCGTCAGCCTGGCTGGAGCCCCGGACGCCTGGGGGACGAAGGCCCGGGATGCATGGAGCCCGTCCTGGGCACTTTTCCATGCCATCGGCCTGGAGCGCCCCGACACCCAGGGGAGGACCACCCTGAAAACCATGGAGCCCGACCCGGGCACTCTGCCATGCCGTCAGCCTGGATGGAGCCCCAGACGCCCGGGGGACGAAGGCCCGGGTCGCATGGAGCCCGTCCTGGGCACTTTTCCATTCCATTGGCCTGGAGCGCCCCGACACCCAGGGGAGGACCACCCTGAAAACAATGGAGCCCGACCCGGGCACTCTGCCATGCCGTCAGCCTGGATGGAGCCCCGGACGCCCGGGGGATGAATGCCCGGGTCGCATGGAGCCCGTCCTGGGCACTTTTCCATTCCATTGGCCTGGAGCGCCCCGACACCCAGGGGAGGACCACCCTGAAAACCATGGAGCCCGACCCGGGCACTCTGCCATGCTGTCAGCCTGGATGGAGCCCCGGACGCCCGGGGGACGAAGGCCCGGGACGCATGGAACCCGTCCCGGGCAATCTGCCATGTCGTCAGCCTGGATGGAGCCCCGGACGCCCGGGGGAGGACTGCCCAAGAGCCATGGAGCCCGTCCTGGGCAATTTGACATGCCGTCGTCCTGGAGGTGGGAGCCCCGGACGCCCGGGGGAAGGCTGCCCGGGACCCGTGGAGCCCTTCCCGGGTACTTTGCCATCCCGTTGGCCTCCTGGAGATGGGTGCCCCCCCCGGACACCCGGGGGCGGTCTGTCCGGGGCCCATGGAGCCCGTCCTGGGCAGTGTGACATGCCGTCGGCCTGGAGGTGGGAGCCACGGACGCCCAGGGGAGGTCTGTCCGGGACACGTGGAGCCCGTCCTGGGCATTGAGCCATGCCGTTGGCCCGGAGAATGGAGCCCCCAGACGCCCGGGGGAGGTGTTGCCCAGGCATATCTCATCTGGTCCCCCAGGCAGAGACCCACCAGCCCTGGAGGGGTGTCCGGGCGTACCCTGCCCCTATTAATCCGGAGGGAAATTACCCCCCTTTCTTGCAATCCGTGCACGCGAGGTGACAGAGGGGACCCAAGGCGTAAAAGAACCCGACCTCATGGAGCCCTAGCTGGGATCCGGGAGGCGAATGGCACCTCATCGGGACTTCCAGGGAAGCCCGGCCATCTGGTCGCCCTATTGGAAAGCATCGCGGGTGACCAGATGGCCGGGATCGAAAGGACTCCCAGCTCCCCATCCATCCCAAGCCTTCGCGGTAGGGTTCCTGACTGCCTGCCCACGCAAGGCAGGGCTCTTGGACCCCGGCTGGGCCTCAGGCGCAGGTTGGAGCACCGGAGCTCTAGGGCCCGGACGACCTGGGGGAGGAATGCCCGGGACCCGTGGAGCCCGTCCTGGGTACTTTGACATGCCGTCGGCCTGGAGGTGGGTGCCCCGGACGCCCGGGGGAAGCTGCCCGGGACCCATGGAGCCCGTCCTGGGTACTTTGACATTCCGTCGGCCTGGAGGTGGTAGCCCCTGACGCCCGGGGGGAGGTCTGCCCGGGACCCATGGAGCCCGTCCTGGGTACTTTGCCAATGCCGTTGGCCTCATGGAGATGGGTGCCCCGGACGCCCGGGGGAGGTCTACCCGGGACCCATGGAGCCCTTCCCGGGTACTCTGCCAATGCGGTTGGCCTCATGGAGATGGGTGCCCCGGACGCCCGGGGGAGGTCTACCCGGGACCCATGGAGCCCTTCCCGGGTACTTTGCCAATGCCGTTGGCCTCATGGAGATGGGTGCCCCGGACGCCCGGGGGAGGTCTGCCCGGGACCCATGGAGCCCTTCCCGGGTACTTTGCCAATGCCGTTGGCCTCATGGAGATGGGTGCCCCGGACGCCCGGGGGAGGTCTGCCCGGGACCCATGGAGCCCGTCCTGGGTACTTTGCCAATGCCGTTGGCCTCATGGAGATGGGTGTCCAGGACGCCCGGGGGAGGACTGTCCTGGACTCATGGAGCCCGTCCTGGGCACTTTGACATGCCGTCGGCCTAGAGGTGGGAGCCCCGGACGCCCGGGGGAGGGCTGCCCGGGACCCATGGAGCCCGACCCGGGCACTCTGCCATGCCGTCAGCCTGGATGGAGCCCCGGACGCCCGGGGGACGAATGCCCGGGATGCATGGAGCCCGTCCTGGGCACATTTCCGTGCCTTCGGCCTGGAGCCCCCAGACACCCAGGGGAGGACCACCGTGAAAACCATAGAGCCCGACCTGGGCACTCTGCCATACCGTCAGCCTAGATGGAGCCCCGGACGCCCAGGGGACGAATGCCCGGGACGCATGGAGCCCGTCCTGGGCACTTTTCCATGCATTCGGCCTGGAGCCCCCAGACACCCAGGGGAGGACCACCGTGAAAACCATGGAGCCCGACCCGGGCACTCTGCCATACCGTCAGCCTAGATGGAGCCCCGGACGCCCAGGGGAAGAATCCCCGGGACGCATGGAGCCCGTCCTGGGCACTTTTCCATGCCTTCGGCCTGGAGCCCCCCAGACACCCAGGGGAGGACCACCATGAAAACCATGGAGCCCGACCTGGGCACTCTGCAATACCGTCAGCCTAGATGGAGCCCCGGACGCCCAGGGGACGAATGCCCGGGACGCATGGAGCCCGTCCTGGGCACTTTTCCATGCCTTCGGCCTGGAGCCCCCAGACACCCAGGGGAGGACCACCATGAAAACCATGGAGCCCGACCTGGGCACTCTGCCATACCGTCAGCCTAGATGGAGCCCCGGACGCCCGGGGGATGAATGCCCGGGACGCATGGAGCCTGTCCTGGGCACTTTTCCATGCCGTCAGCCTGGATGGAGCCCTGGACACCCGGGGGACGACTGCCCAGAAGCCATGGAGCCCGTCCTGGGCAATTTGACATGCAGTTGGCCTGGAGGAAGGAAGCCCCGGATGGCCTAGGGAGGTGTTGCCCAGGCATATCCCATCTGGTCCCCATGGCAGAGAACCACCACCCTCGGAGGGGTGTCCGGGCGTACCCTTCTCCCTAGTAATCCGGAGCAAAATTACCCCCTTTTCTTGTAATCTGTACACGCGAGGTGACAGAGGGGACCCAAGGCGCGAAAGAACCCAACCTCATGGAGCCCTAGCTGGGATCCGGGAGGCAAATGGCACCTCATCGGGTCTTCCAGGGATGTTCGGCCATCTGGTCCCCCCCATAGGAAAGCGTTGCGGGCAACCAGATGGCCGAGGGAATCTGGGCGATCAGATGGCCGGGCATGGAGGTGAAGCCGCCTGGACTCTTCCCCACCCCGTCCCGGGACGAATGCCCAGGACACATGGAGCCCGTCCTGGGCACTTTTCCATGCCGTCGGCCTGGAGCGCCCCGACACCCAGGGGAGGACCACCCTGGAAACCATGGAGCCCGACCCGGGCACTCTGCCATGCCGTCAGCCTGGATGGAGCCTCGGGCGCCCGGGGGACGAAGGCCCGGGATGCATGGAGCCCGTCCTGGGCACTTTTCCATGCCGTCGGCCTGGAGCGCCCCGACACTCAGGGGAGGACCACCCTGAAAACCACGGAGCCCGACCCGGGCACTCTGCCATGCCGTCAGCCTGGATGGAGCCCCGGACGCCCGGGGGACGAATGCCCAGGATGCATGGAGCCCATCCTGGGCACTTTTTCCATGCCATTGGCCTGGAGCGCCCCAACACCGAGGGGAGGACCACCGTGAAAACCATGGAGCCCGACCCGGGCACTCTGCCATACCGTCAGCCTGGATGGAGCCCCGGGCGCCTGGGGGACGAATGCCCGGGATGCATGGAGCCCATCCTGGGTACTTTGCAACGCCGTTGGCCTCCTGGAGATGGGTGCCCCGAACGCCTGGGGGCAGGCTGCCCGGGACCCATGGACCCCGTCCTGGGAACTTTTACATGCCGTCGGCCTGGACGTGGGTGCCCTGGACGCCCGGGGGGGGAGGCCTGCCCGGGACCCGTGGAGCCCTTCCAGGGTACTTTGCCGATGCCGTTGGCCTCATGGAGATGGGTGCCCCGGACGCCCGGGGGAGGTCTGCCCGGGACCCATGGAGCCCGTCCTGGGTACTTTGCAATGCCGTTGGCCTCCTGGAGATGGGTGTCCCGGACGCCCGGGGGAGGACTGTCCCAGACTAATGGAGCCCGTCCTGGGCACTTTGACATGCCGTCGGCCTGGAGAAGGGAGCGCCGGACACCCAGGGGAGGACTGCCTGGGACCCATGGAGCCCTTCCCGGGTGCTTTGCCAATGCCGTTGGCCTCATGGAGATGGGTGCCCCGGACGCCCGGGGGAGGTCTACCCGGGACCCATGGAGCCCTTCCCGGGTACTCTGCCAATGCGGTTGGCCTCATGGAGATGGGTGCTCCGGACACCCGGGGGAGGTCTACCCGGGACCCATGGAGCCCTTCCCGGGTACTTTGCCAATGCCGTTGGCCTCATGGAGATGGGTGCCCCGGACGCCCGGGGGAGGTCTGCCCGGGACCCATGGAGCCCTTCCCGGGTACTTTGCCAATGCCGTTGGCCTCATGGAGATGGGTGCCCCGGACGCCCGGGGGAGGTCTGCCCGGGACCCATAGAGCCCCTCCTGGGTACTTTGCCAATGCCGTTGGCCTCATGGAGATGGGTGTCCAGGACGCCCGGGGGAGGACTGTCCTGGAATCATGGAGCCCGTCCTGGGCACTTTGACATGCCGTCGACCTGGAGGTGGGAGCCCCGGACGCCCGGGGGAGGGCTGCCCGGGACCCATGGAGCCCGACCCGGGTGCTTTGCCAATGCCGTTGGCCTCCTGGAGATGGGTGCCCCGGTCGCCCAGGGGAGGACTGCCCGGGACCTGTGGAGCCCGTCCTGGGCACTTTGACCTGCCGTCGGCCTGGAGAAGGGAGCGCTGGACGCCCAGGGGAGGACTGCGCCGGGACCCGTGGAGCCCGTCCTGGGCACTTTAACCTGCCATCGGCCTGGAGAAGGGAGCGCCGGACACCCAGGGGAGGACTGCCCGGGACCCATGGAGCCCTTCCCGGGTGCTTTGCCAATGCCGTTGGCCTCCTGGAGATGGGTGCCCCGGTCGCCCAGGGGAGGACTGCGCCGGGACCCGTGGAGCCCGTCCTGGGCACTTTAACCTGCCATCAGCCTGGAGACCCGGGGGACGACTGCCCGGGACGCATGGAGCCCATCCTGGGCACTTTGACATGCCGTTGGCCTGGAGGAAGGAAGCCCCGGGTGGTGTTACCCAGGCATCGCCCATCTGGTCCCCCATGGCAGAGAACCACCAGCCTGGGAGGGGGTGTCCAAAGGTACCTTGCCCCTAGAAATCCGGAGGAAAATTACCCCCCTTTCTTGTAATCTGTGCACACGAGGTGACAGAGGGGACCCAAGGCGTGAAAGTACCCGACCTCCTGGAGCCCTTGCTGGGATCGGGGAGGCAAATGGCACCTCATAGGGACTTCCAGGGAAGTTTGGCCATCTGGTCGCCCTATTGGATAGCATTGCGGGAGACCAGATGGGTGAGGGGAAAGGTGCAACCAGGTGGCCGGGACCGAAAGGACTCCCTGATTCCCACCCCGAGCCTTCGTGGTAGGGCTGCTGCCTGCCCACGCCGGCAAGGGCTCGGGGACCCCGGCTGGGCCTCAGGCACGGTGAGGACCACCGGAGCTCCAAGGCCCGGACACCAGGGGGGACGACTGCCCGGGACACATGGAGCCCGTCCTGGGCACTTTGACATGCTGTTGGCCTGGAGCCACGGACGCCTGGGGGAGGACTAGCGTGAAAACCATGGAGCCCGACCCAGGCACTTTGCCCATGCCATTGGCCTGGAGACCTGGAGACCCAAGGCGTGAAAGAACCCGACCTCATGGAGCCCTAGCTGGGATCCGGGAGGCAAATGGCACCTCATCGGGTCTTCCAGGGAAGTTCGGCCATCTGGTCCCCCCCATAGGAAAGCGTTGCGGGCGACCAGATGGCCGAGGGAATCTGGGCGATCAGATGGCCGGGCATGGAGGTGAAGCCGCCTGGACTCTTCCCCACCCCGTCCCGGGACGAAGGACCAGGACGCATGGAGCCCGTCCTGGGCACTTTTCCATGCCGTCGGCCTGGAGCGCCCCGACACCCAGGGGAGGACCACCCTGGAAACCATGGAGCCCGACCCGGGCACTCTGCCATGCCGTCAGCCTGGATGGAGCCTCGGGCGCCCGGGGGACGAAGGCCCGGGACGCATGGAGCCCGTCCTGGGCACTTTTCCATGCCGTCGGCCTGGAGCGCCCCGACACTCAGGGGAGGACCACCCTGAAAACCACGGAGCCCGACCCGGGCACTCTGCCATGCCGTCAGCCTGGATGGAGCCCCGGACGCCCGGGGGACGAATGCCCAGGATGCATGGAGCCCATCCTGGGCACTTTTTCCATGCCATTGGCCTGGAGCGCCCCAACACCCAGGGGAGGACCACCGTGAAAACCATGGAGCCCGACCCGGGCACTCTGCCATACCGTCAGCCTGGATGGAGCCCCGGGCGCCTGGGGGACGAATGCCCGGGACGCATGGAGCCCATCCTGGGTACTTTGCAACGCCGTTGGCCTCCTGGAGATGGGTGCCCCGAACGCCCGGGGGCGGGCTGCCCGGGACCCATGGACCCGTCCTGGGAACTTTTACATGCCGTCGGCCTGGACGTGGGTGCCCTGGACGCCCGGGGGAGAGGCCTGCCCGGGACCCGTGGAGCCCTTCCAGGGTACTTTGCCAATGCCGTTGGCCTCATGGAGATGGGTGCCCCGGACGCCCGGGGGAGGTCTGCCCGGGACCCATGGAGCCCGTCCTGGGTACTTTGCAATGCCGTTGGCCTCCTGGAGATGGGTGTCCCGGACGCCCGGGGGAGGACTGTCCCAGACTCATGGAGCCCGTCCTGGGCACTTTGACATGCCGTCGGCCTGGAGAAGGGAGCGCCGGACACCCAGGGGAGGACTGCCCGGGACCCATGGAGCCCTTCCCGGGTGCTTTGCCAATGCCGTTGGCCTCCTGGAGATGGGTGCCCCGGTCGCCCAGGGGAGGACTGCCCGGGACCTGTGGAGCCCGTCCTGGGCACTTTGACCTGCCGTCGGCCTGGAGAAGGGAGCGCTGGACGCCCAGGGGAGGACTGCACCAGGACCCGTGGAGCCCGTCCTGGGCACTTTAACCTGCCGTCGGCCTGGAGAAGGGAGCGCCGGACACCCAGGGGAGGACTGCCCGGGACCCATGGAGCCCTTCCCGGGTGCTTTGCCAATGCCGTTGGCCTCCTGGAGATGGGTGCCCCGGTCGCCCAGGGGAGGACTGCGCCGGGACCCGTGGAGCCCGTCCTGGGCACTTTAACCTGCCATCGGCCTGGAGACCCGGGGGACGACTGCCCGGGACGCATGGAGCCCGTCCTGGGCACTTTGACATGCCGTTGGCCTGGAGGAAGGAAGCCCCGGGTGGTGTTACCCAGGCATCGCCCATCTGGTCCCCCATGGCAGAGAACCACCAGCCTGGGAGGGGTGTCCAAAGGTACCTTGCCCCTAGAAATCCGGAGGAAAATTACCCCCCTTTCTTGTAATCTGTGCACACGAGGTGACAGAGGGGACCCAAGGCGTGAAAGTACCCGACCTCCTGGAGCCCTTGCTGGGATCGGGGAGGCAAATGGCACCTCATAGGGACTTCCAGGGAAGTTTGGCCATCTGGTCGCCCTATTGGATAGCATTGCGGGAGACCAGATGGGCGAGGGGAAAGGTGCAACCAGGTGGCCGGGACCGAAAGGACTCCCTGATTCCCACCCCGAGCCTTCGTGGTAGGGCTGCTGCCTGCCCACGCCGGCAAGGGCTCGGGGACCCCGGCTGGGCCTCAGGCACGGTGAGGACCACCGGAGCTCCAAGGCCCGGACGCCCGGGGGGACGACTGCCCGGGACACATGGAGCCCGTCCTGGGCACTTTGACATGCTGTTGGCCTGGAGCCACGGACGCCTGGGGGGAGGACTAGCGTGAAAACCATGGAGCCCGACCCAGGCACTTTGCCCATGCTGTTGGCCTGGAGACCTGGACGCCCCGGGGGACGACTGCCCGGGACGCATGGAGCCCGTCCTGGGCACTTTGACATGCTGTTGGCCTGGAGCCACGGACGCCTGGGGGGAGGACTAGCGTGAAAACCATGGAGCCCGACCCAGGCACTTTGCCCATGCCGTTGGCCTGGAGACCTGGAGACCCAAGGCGTGAAAGAACCCGACCTCATGGAGCCCTAGCTGGGATCCGGGAGGCAAATGGCACCTCATCGGGTCTTCCAGGGAAGTTCGGCCATCTGGTCCCCCCCATAGGAAAGCGTTTCGGGCGACCAGATGGCCGAGGGAATCTGGGCGATCAGATGGCCGGGCATGGAGGTGAAGCCGCCTGGACTCTTCCCCACCCCGTCCCGGGACGAAGAGGAAAACCCAGGCACTTTGCCCATGCCGTTGGCCTGGAGACCTGGACGCCCCGGGGGACGACTGCCCGGGACGCATGGAGCCCGTCCTGGGCACTTTGACATGCCGTCGGCCTGGAGCCACGGACGCCCGGGGGGGAGGTCTACCGTGAAAACCATGGAGCCCGACCCGGGCACTCTGCCCATGCTGTTGGCCTGGAGACCCGGGGGACAACTGCCCGGGACGCATGGAGCCCGTTCTGGGCACTTTGACATGCCATCGGCCTAGAGCCACGGACGCCCGGGGGAGGACTACCGTGAATACCATGGAGCCCGACCTGGGCACTCACCCATGCCGTTGGCCTGGAGACCCGGGGGACGACTGCCCGGGACGCATGGAGCCCGTCCTGGGCACTTTGACATGCCGTCGGCCTGGAGCCATGGACAGCCAGGGGAAGAATACCAGGAAAACCATGGAGCCCGTCCCGGGCACTCGGCCATGCAGTGGAGAAGTGTGGCTCAATGGTTAGAGCGGCAGACCCTGATGCAGAGGTCTAGCCCGGGACCAGGGTTCAATTCCCCGCCTCGGCGGGTCTTGGGCTCAAAATTCCACGGACCCCATAATTCTCACCTCGGTGCCTATTCCAATGATAAATTTACATTTTACATGCCGCCGGCCTGGAGCCACGGACGCCCGGGGAGGACTACCGTGAAAACCATGGAGCCCGACCTGGGCACTCGCTTATGACGTTGGCCTGGAGACCCGGACGCCCCGGGGGACGACTGCCCGGGACGCATGGAGCCCGTCCTGGGCACTTTGAAATGCGCCGGCCTGGAGCCACGAACGCCCAGGGGAGGACTACCGTGAAAACCATGGAGCCCGACCCAGGCACTCTGCCCATGCCGTTGGCCTGGAGACCCGGGGGACAACTGCCCGGGACACATGGATCCCGTCCTGGTCACTTTGACATGCCGTCGGCCTGGAGCCACGGACGCCCGGGGGAGTACTACAGTGAATACCATGGAGCCCGACCTGGGCACTCACCCATGCCGTTGGCCTGGAGACCTGGGGGACTACTGCCCCGGACGCACGGGGGGACGACTGCCCGGGATGCATGGAGCCCGTCCTGGGCACTTTGACATGCCGTCGGCCTGGAGCTACGGATGCCCGGGGGAGGACTACCATGAAAACCATGGAGCCCAACCCGGGCACTCGGCCATGCCATCGGACTGGAGCCCCGGACGCCCGGGGGAGGACTACTGTTAAAACCATGGAGCCCGTCCGGGGCAATCGGCCATGCCGTCGGCCTGGAGCCACGGACACCCAGAGTAAGAATACCAGGAAAACCATGGAGCCCGTCCCGGGCACTCAGCCATGCAGTGGAGAAGTGTGGCTCAATGGTTAGAGCGGCAGACCCTGATGCAGAGGTCTAGCCCGGGACCAGGTTTCAATTCCCCGCCTCGGCGGGTCTTGGGCTCAAAATTCCACGGAACCAATAATTCTCGCATCGGTGCCTATTCCAATGATAAATTTACATTTTACATGCCGATGGCCTGGAGCCACGGACGCCCGGAGAGGACTACCGTGAAAACCATGGAGCCTGACCTGGGCACTCGCCTATGCCGTTGGCCTGGAGACCCGAACGCCCTGGGGGATGACTGCCCGGGACGCATGAAGCCCGTCCCGGGCACTCGCCCATGCCGTCGGCCTGGAGCCCTGGACACCCAGGGGAGGAATACCGGGAAAACCATGGAGCCCGTACCGGGCAATCAGCCATGCCATCGGCCTGGAGCCCCGGACGCCCGGGGGACAACTGCCCGGGATGCATGGAGCCCGTCCTGGGCACTCCGCCATGCCGTCGGCCTGGAGCCCTGGACACCCAGGGGAGGACTGCCGTGAAAACCATGGAGCCCGTCCCGGGCAATGGGCCATGTCGTCGGCCTGGAGCCCTGGACACCCAGGGGAGGAATACCGGGAAAACCATGGAGCCCGTCCCGGGCACTCGCCCATGCCGTCGGCCTGGAGCCCTGGACACCCAGGGGAGGAATACCGGGAAAACCACCTTCCCTGCCCGACTTGCGCTAGATGGCTCTCCAACATAAGGAATGTTCCAACACCTTCCCTGCCCGACTTGCGCTAGATGGCTCTCCAACATAAGGAATATTCCAACACCTTTACTGCCCGACTTGCGCTAGATGGCGCTCCAACATAAGGAATATTCCAACACCTTTCCTTCCCAACTTGCGCTAGATGGCGCTCCAACATAAGGAATATTCCAACACCTTCCCTGCCCGACTTGCGCTAGATGGCGCTCCAACATAAGGAATGTTCCAACACCTTCCCTGCCCGACTTGCGCTAGATGGCGCTCCAACATAAGGAATGTTCCAACACCTTCCCTGCCCGACTTGCGCTAGATGGCGCTCCAACATAAGGAATATTCCAACACCTTTACTGCCCGACTTGCGCTAGATGGCGCTCCAACATAAGGAATATTCCAACACCTTTCCTGCCCAACTTGCGCTAGATGGCGCTCCAACATAAGGAATATTCCAACACCTTCCCTGCCCAACTTGCGCTAGATGGCGCTCCAACATAAGGAATGTTCCAACACCTTCCCTGCCCGACTTGCGCTAGATGGCGCTCCAACATAAGGAATATTCCAACACCTTCCCTGCCCGACTTGCGCTAGATGGCGCTCCAACATAAGGAATATTCCAACACCTTCCCTGCCCAACTTGCGCTAGATGGCGCTCCAACATAAGGAATGTTCCAACACCTTCCCTGCCCGACTTGCGCTAGATGGCGCTCCAACATAAGGAATATTCCAACACATTCCCTGCCCAACTTGCGCTAGATGGCGCTCCAACCTAAGGAAAGAATAGTTTTGGAATTTTCAAATTGCGTTTCGGTATTTACAGAATCGCAAAACGATTGTTTGATACATCCGGCCCTATAAGATGTAGCCTTATTTTTGTTTTTAGGAGAGAATGTGCCTGCTGAAAAAAACATTATTTTTAAAAAGTGCATTGCAGGATATCAGGAATTTGCTGTGGAACACCTTGAAAACTTTCATACAGATTATTTGCACAAAACTTACAGTCAGTTGTTGTGGCCGAGTGGTTAAGGTGATGGACTAGAAATCCATTGGGGTACCCCCGCGCAGGTTCGAATCCTGCCAACAACGAGAAACTTTTTAACATCGGCTACAATTTCAGAAGTTAACCTTTAGAATTTCTTCCATGTCAGTTTTATAAATAGGTGGCTTATTTTGGTGTCACTATTGCCCTTTCACATATTTATTATCGCTACCCCTTTCATATCTTTGCTATAACTCTCGTCCTACATTAGCGCTGGTGCAAACACTTCAAATTATTATACCCTGGCTCTCGCAGTCATGCCATTCATGCACTTGAAACTTACTTTACAAATAAAAGAAGCAAATAGAAAAATAAAACAAAAGTGCTTGCTGGATTAGGCAAACACACTTCATAAAACTGCATTTTCTTTTCTATTCTCCCCGTGTTACAAGCTTAACTGCTCCCTGTGTAATTTCTCTTAGCCTGCTGTCCCAGGAAGAGAATTTTATCTACAGGCTCTTTCCGTGTTTTTTTTCTAGTCTTTCTTTCCCTTTTCTTAGATTTGTAACTGTTCCTTTACGTGCTCTATTTAGGCGCCATTAATCTCATTTGAGCTCCTTGTACCTGCTGCTGTTTTCTCCACACCTCATACTGCCTTTTGCCTCTTTCTCTCTTTCTCTGAGGTTGGTGGCTACTTTCCAAAGCTTCTGATGCCCCAATGTTCCTTCATCTTGTTGTCAGACGTGAATTGGAAAAGCAACCAAATTAACAAGCCTTTACCACTCATACATGGCAGAGGTTTATACTTTAATTCAATGAGCTAAGAAAAGCGTGTTGTGGGGCCCCTACGAGCCATGGTGCTTGCTTCATCATAATTAGGCACGCAGTTAGTAGCCACAGCTCTGATCATGGGTCACTGAGGTCAGTCTCAATAATTCCTCAAAAACCTAACCATGCAGTCCCCCCCTAACTGTGTAGTTAACTTGCTTTACTGCTGTTTGTGTGATTAGCTGGGAGGAGCTCACGGCAGCATCCTCCCTATAAAAGTGTAGATGGACCGCTCCTTAACTCTTTCTTGCTTCACATACAGATGGCTTGAGGAGGTACAGGGGAGATGCAGGTCTACTAGACAGAATAGAAGATCTGCGCCAGGTGTGTTTCTCTGCATTGGTGTCCCATCACAGGCCCACAAGTGTATGTGTGATCTTTGACTCCTGGCAGTTCACAAGCAGGCGGCCAGGAAACGGTTTCAGCCTATCAACCACTGAGGAGACAAAGCCTTTGTATAAGGAATGAGGAAGCAATGAACACATTCAGCCTATCACAGGAGTTCCCTGAGTGTTCCGAATTATAAATTCTCCATGTCACAGTATGTTATTGAGCCCAAGTAGCTCGCCGTGATCGTCTCGTTGTTAGTACTCTGCGTTGTGGCCGCAGCAACCTCGGTTCGAATCCCAGTCACAGCATTGTGGTTGGCAATGTCGCGGCAGTTGGGTTTTTCTTTTACAGAATTACCAAATGTACCAGTTGTTTTTGTAAAATGTCTATTAAAAACAGATCCTTTAAAATATTTAAACGATCTAACGACAAATTATTTAAACACACATGATTATAAGATGTAGCTATATTGTACCTACTGACATAAATTATCGTTCTTGAAACTATTTGCGGTGGGGGGAATGGAGCTCTCCCCCATGCCAATCAGAATGCAGATGAATGCAGTTGCAGTTGAGTGACCTGTGTTGTGGCTGTCTAGAGGGAATGCACAAATGTAGCTGTCTCGCAGCCCAATCCAGACGTCAATTGGAGACAGGTTTTCAGGCAAATAGAGCAGTAAGTGCAGAGAAATGCTCACTCTCTAAGAATGGCATTTATAAAATAGTAAAGTTAAATCCAACCTCACCAGTAAATAGGATTTATCAATAATTAAATAAAGCTTCTCCTCTCTGATATGGAATTACCCCCCCAAAAAGTATAAGGGAATACCCAATGCTAACCTATGAGAGGGGCAGACCTCTCAGTAGTGAAAAATGTAATAGACTGTTTGGTACTACCAGGACATGCAAACTACCACAGTACATTTCTTACCTTTTACGTACATAGCATGATGCCCCTAGGACTACCTAGGGCCTACCTTAGGGGTTAATTATATGTAATAAAATTGGAGTTTAAGGGCTGGCAAGTAGTTTTAAATGGCAAGTCGAAGTGGCAGTACACTGCAGCACAGGCACTGCAGTAGCAGGCTTGAGACAGGTTTGAAATGCTACTTCTTTGGGCGGCACAATCAGTCCCTGGGTATATGGTATACCACTTTACAAGGGGCTTTCAAGTAAATTAAATCTGTCAGTCAGGTATACTCCAATTACACACATGATTAGGGAAGAAGCACGTGCACTTCAGCACTGATTAGTAGCGATAAAGTGATCAGAGTCCTAAGGCCAACAAAAAGATACAGCAAAATGCGTAGGTGAAAAGCAATAAGGTAGGGTGGAGGCCACCTTAAGAATGCAAGGTCTAAAAAAAAAAACTACGGATAACATGAGTAAAACATCAGGTTTCTCTACGGCATTTGGTGAGACAAGTGTGCCTTCTTTTATCTTCCATAAATGCAATCTTTCCCTGACCCCTTTATTATATAGCTCTTCAAGTAAAAAAGATAAAGCACTTACAAAGGAGCCTCAAATACTCAAAGATGGTAGACTTCTGTAATATGGGCCATAGACTAAAAGCAGCACGAAAACAGAGTGCAATAGGGTCCCAAAAACTTGAGTGCCACATGAGAGTATGCATGAAAGCCTATCCTTTTCCAAACTAGAGATATACTCATGCAATTTTTGTTTTTATGAGAGAATGTGCCTGCTGAAAAAAACATTATTTTTAAAAAGTGCATTGCAGAATACCAGGAATTTGCTGTGGGACACCTTGAAAACTTTCATACAGATTATTTGCACAAACCCTACAGTCAGTTGTGGCCGAGTGGTTAAGGTGATGGACAAGAAATCCATTGGGGTCTCCCCGTGCAGGTTCGAATCCTGCCAACAACGAGAAACATTTTAACATCGGCTACAATTTCAGAAGTTAACCTTTAGAATTTCTTCCATGTCAGTTTTATAAATAGGTGGCTTATTTTGGTGTCACTATTGCCCTTTCACATATTTATTATCGCTACCCCTTTCATATCTTTGCTTTAACTCTCGTCCTACATTAGCGCTGGTGCAAACACTTCAAATTATTATACCCTGGCTCTCTCAGTCATACCATTCATGCACTTGAAACTTACTTTACCAATAAAAGAAGCAAATAGAAAAATAAAACAAAAGGGCTTGCTGGATTAGGCAAACACACTTCATAAAACTGCATTTTCTTTTCTATTCTCCCCGTGTTACAAGCTTAACTGCTCCCTGTGTAATTTCTCTTAGCCTGCTGTCCCAGGAAGAGAATTTTATCTACAGGCTCTTTCCGTGTTTTTTTCCTAGTCTTTCTTTCCCTTTTCTTAGATTTGTAACTGTTCCTTTACGTGCTCTATTTAGGCGCCATTAATCTCATTTGAGCTCCTTGTACCTGCTGCTGTTTTCTCCACACCTCATACTGCCTTTTCCCTCTTTCTCTCTTTCTTTGAGGTTGGTGGCTACTTTCCAAAGCTTCTGATGCCCCAATGTTCCTTCATCTTGTTGTCAGACGTGAATTGGAAAAGCAACCAAATTAACAAGCCTTTACCACTCATACATGGCAGAAGTTTATACTTTAATTCAATGAGCTAAGAAAAGCGTGTTGTGGGGCCCCTATGAGCCATGGTGCTTGCTTCATAATAATTAGGCACACAGTCATTAGCCACAGCTCTGATCATGGGTCACTGAGGTCAGTTTCAATAATTCCTCAAAAACCTAACCATGCAGTCCCCCCTAACTGTGTAGTTATCTTGCTTTACTGCTGTTTGTGTGCCCTTACCGAAGTGGAATACTACATTAAGTGGTTAACCTGTCTTTTGATAGCATTCGAAGACTATTTTGTGCCAATTTTAGTATTCAATAGTGTTCTTTTTGGGAAGGCTAGTGCATGAAGACTACTGATATGTGAGTGGTACTTCTTGAATACTAACAGAATACTAAGCACATACTTATTTGTAATCGCATAGTCTTCATTTACAATGCAGAATATTTAGTGAATACAAACAATTTGAATACTACTGGAATACCCAGACTACTATTAACATTCTATTCAAGCTGCTTGCTGAATGGTAGATCGGTGCCTTATTTATTATACTATTTGTATGCCTTATTTATTATACTATTGTGGTGTTTGTGTTGTGTACGGTAGTGTTATAGGGTAGTGCTGAGGGATCGTGCAGGGTAGTGATTGAGTGTGGGGACCCGACAGGAGGTCGGAGGAGGGTTGTGCTGGGGTTAGTGCTTTAGGGTTTAGGGTAGCATTATGGTGTTTGTGTAGTGTAGGTAGTGTTTTTGGGTTTAGGTTAGTGCTGGGGGGTTCGTGCAGGGTAGTTTTAGAGTGTGGGGACCGGACTGGGGGTCAGGGAAAGGTTGTGCTGGGGGTAGTTTTTATGGGGTTTAGGGTAGTGTTGGGGTGTTTGTTTAGTATAGGGTAGAGTTTTAGAGTTTAGGGTAGTGCTGAGGGGTCGTGAGGGTAGTGTTTGAGTGTGGGGACCGGACTGGGGGTCGGGGTGGGTTGTGCTGGGGTTAGTGTTTTAGGGTAGTGTTGTTGTGTTTGTGTAGTGTAGGGTAGTGTTTTAGGGTTTAGGGTAGTGCTGGGGGGGTCGTGCAGGGTAGTGTTTGAGTGTGGGGACTGGACTGGGGGTCGGTGGAGGGTCGTGCTGGGGGTAGTGTTTTAGGGTTTAGGATTGTGTTGTGGTGTTTGTGTAGTGTAGGGTAGTGTTTTAGTGTTTAGGGTAGTGCTGGGGGTCCTGCAGGGTAGTGTTTGAGTGTGGGAAGCGGACTGGGGGTCGGGGAGGGTTGTGCTGGCAACCCTACTTTATATTCATTTTGATGAAATGTCGCACACTATGGCAGTAAATTTAAAATACAAATGTAAGGTACAGGCAGAGCGGAGGTTCCAGGGGGTACTGGAACCTGAATAACAAGCATTGCATAGCCAATAGGTCTCGCCTTTGGGACCTTATAAGTATTTAATCATGCAGCACAATATCCTTGGTGCAACATCAACTATCGCATGGCTAAACACTTATAATGGCCCAAAGGTGAGACCTATTGGCTATGTCAATGCTTGTTTATTTTGTAGTCAGTGTTATGTTTCCATTTGGGCTTTTGGAGGAAGGGGGTATTTCATTTTGGGTTTTTGATGGGATGTGTGGTTCACTTTGGATTTTGGATGGAGGGAATTTTATTTTGTTTTTAGGTCTCGCCTGCCAATGCGCTTGCGCATTGCTGGCGAGAGATATAGAGGGGCACCAGAAAATCCTACCAAGAGGGCTTTGGAATGCGGATTATAGGCCAGTGCATGTGCACCGGGCACGCGCTCGCCATTTTCTCCCCCGCACCCCCCATCAAACTTGAAAGGAAGCCGTTCGCACACCACCATTTGTCTGAGCCTCGGCATCAGATTTCAAAGGGTGCCGCTCCCCCGCCCACCCCCCACCACAGCAATGCTGAGAGCTTGTCTCTCATAGCCACCCCCTCCCTCTCTCATCTTCCCTCCATACCACCATTCATGGCACTGGCTTCTCCTTTTACCCACTTTGTTATGCTTTACAAACCGCGTTTCGCTCATGTTCCCTCTTTGATATCCTTGTTGCGACGATGCCCCACCTCCTCTTCATGCCACCTCTCTGCTACCTTTCGTGCCCAGTGCCTTATGGCCCTCCTTTCTCAAGACTCCTTCCGGCTGCACTGCATCGGACTGTACTATACTGTGATTTTTACGTAGCTGCCTTCCGTGCTGGTTCAGTCTCCCTACCACCCCTTCACACTCCTGCCTTCCGGAAACAGCTCCTCCTGTTGCTAAGGCCGGGCCGTGGGTGGTGGGAACGGCACTAGAATCGGGGATTTCCGCAGGTCTCCCAGCCCGTCAGAGCAGAGAGGGGGCGGCTCGTGGCATTTGCAGGCGCACTCTCTCATTACCCCACAGCTGGTCACCCACAATTCTATGGCCTACAGTGCTTTTCACAACCACTAACTAATGTTTACATTTCACATTTCCTCCGAGTCCGTGCACAAATTTGCTTACAAAAACCCCCGCAAAGCTCACATGAAGTTCCCTATCCTCGCTGCCCCCCCATCAATTGGCTCACGTGATCCATTCTCGTCATGCAGAGTTGCTGGAGCATCTCTCGCACTCCTTTTATTTTTGTTTTGGTTCAGAATCAACATGCCAGTGCGATGTGTGTGAGGGGGCGGGGTGCTCTGCTGCTCGGTGATCCCACAGCTGGTCATCAGCACTTCTGTGGCCAACAGTGTTTTTCTCAAGCACTACTGTTTACAATTTATGTTTCCTCCCAGCGTAGATAAAAAAAAAATGTAAAGCTTGTGTGAGGTTGCCCACCCTTCCTCCCCCTCCGGCATCTCTCTGCTCACGTGATCCATTCCTGAGACAGAGCTGCTGGGTCGACTGTTAAGATTTGAACAGAGACTTTAAATGTTTGTTGGAAATCGTTTTCCCTAGCCGACGGGCAGGCTTCTTTCAACACAATCACTGCTGAAAACTACCATGCTGCGAGTGCAATGTGTGTGAAGGGGCGGGGGTGCTGTGCTGCCCTCATAATGGCTGCGTCAGACAGAGCTTCTGGCGATGCTACTTTAAGTTTCTTATGTTGCAGATGCAGCAATGCTCTGTATACCAAGGGAGCTGTGCTTTTCATGTTTGCATGCATTACAAAATTGGATGTACTTCCTTAAATAACTAATCATACACTCACAAGTGTTTTTTTAAGCTCACAGAATGTCTTCAATTTCTATAGCCCTTAGTCCCGTCACTTTGTCCAGTTGTCCTTCTTCATCGGTACTGCTCTTTATGTTGGGTGACGGAATCAGAAGCCACTATTTGATGTGTGCTAATGCTGTAAACAATGGAAATATTGTAAGGCAGCAGTCCAGCCAAATCATGAACAGGAGCTATCTATCGCCCTCACTCTGTCCATCTATCGCCCTCACTCTATCTATCGCCCTCACTCTATCGCCCTCACTCTATCACCCTCACTCTATCTATACCCTCACTCTATTAATCTATCTATCGTCCCTCACTCTAGCAATCTATCTATCTATCGCCCTCACTCTGTCTATCTATTGCCCTCACTCTATCTATCTATCGCCCTCATTCTATCTATCGCCCTCACTCTATCTATACCCTCACTATCAATCTATCTATCTATCACCCCTCACTCTATCAATCTATCTATCGCCCTCACTCTATCTATCTGATGCCCTCCATCTATCTATCACCCTCACTCTATCTATCTATCGCCTCACTCTACCTATCTATCTATCTATCTATCTATCTATCTATCTATCTATCTATCTATCTATCTATCTATCTATCTATCTATATATCGCCCTAACTCTATCTGTCTATTTATCGCATTCACTCTATCTATCACCATCCCTCTATCTATCTATCTATCTATCTATCTATCTATCTATCTATCTATCTATCTATCTATCTATCTATCTATCTATCTATCTATCTATCTATCTATCTATCTATCTATCTATCTATCTATCTATCTATCTATTGCCCTCTATCTATCTATCTATCTATCTATCTATCTATCTATCTATCTATCTATCTATCTATCTATCTATCTATCTATCTATCTATCTATCTATCTATCTATCTATCTATCTATCTATCGATCGCCCTCACTCTATCTATCTGTCTATCTATCGCCCTCACTTTATCTATCTATCTATCGCCCTCACTCTGTCTATCTATCGCCCTCACTCTATCTATCCATCGAACTCACTCTATCTATCGCATCACCACAGCATCACTCAGCACCACCACAGCATCACTCAGGGGCACCACAACATCACTATGCGCTACCACAGCATCACTGAACGCCACAGCATCACTCGTCGCCACCACAACATCACTCAGCGCAACCACAGCATCCATCTGTGCAACCATTCAACAACAACTGGTTCAAATATGTTCTCTCAATGTTTCAAGCTTTATTACAAATGTCACAAAAAGATGTTAATATTTCACTTCTGTTCTTGGATTTTAGTCACAATAAAATACACTGAACATAATCTTCACAAAAGTTATTAACAAAACTTTAAGCTATTGCCATTATAAATTACAGTAACTTTTATTTAAGTATTAATTAATAAAAAATAAATAAAAGCCATTGTTATTTGTAATGTCAATACATCCAAGTCACGTAAATACAACACATATTGCATTACATATGCTATAGGTCTCACATTTGCGAAAGTTATAACTATTGGCATTGTAAATGACAAAGCTATTAATTTAGCTATTTTCAAAACCAACACATAAATAAAAAAATTGTCATTTACAATACCATTAGCTCAAACTTTCCTAATGCGAGACCTATTGCATTGCAAATGCTTGTTTTGGGAGGTGTTGGAGCACTTCACTCATACTACCAGTTCCAAAGGGTACCAACTGCCCCTGTTTTCAACCCAGAATGCGTTTGTCATTGGTTTTGTTTTTCCATCAACAGATCCTTAACCATCAAAGCACATTTGAGTTATAGGGGTGATTGCTTGAACAGAAATATGTCACACGTATTTGCCATCCGTGAGCATTTTTCGAATTACCTCCATTTCAAGTTCGAATCAAAATAAACATTGCGGAGACTATTAACTAATTAAACATTTCTGACATTAGTGTTGTCTAAAAATATAACAAACGTCCACATTATAAAACGGACTAGCATCCACTACCACTAGCCCATTAATTCGCCACCGATTTTTAATCATCCCCTGTGCATTAAGTTATAACCTACCCCTGTTTCCTTAGCTCGCACTCCAGCCCTCCCCCAACACCATCCTATCCCTTTTACTGTGTACTATGCCTTTAAGGGCAAACGAAATTGGCTGTTTTGTTTCCCTTCGCCCCTGGGCGGGGCCTGCCCACTTTTCTCTTTAGGCTTCGCAGCCAATCAGCGGCCTCTTATTTCAGCGGGAGATCCAAATTTATCTGGATGCAAGTTTGCCTCTAAAAAAAAAAAAGAACAAGATGGAGGAAGAGGAGCAATCGAGAGGCCCACGTCCGGGACAGAGCGAACCTTTAACAGCCTCCAACGGTTTCAGGAGAGATGCCGGTGAACACACACACCCGCCTGTCTGAGGCAGCCTGTATCATGTTCAGTGGCCGGCATTGCTGTGGGCGAGGTCCGAGTCGGTTTACGTCTGCTGGACACCACTAACTAACTGACTCTTGCCGACCCTCCCGACACAGAGAAACAGTAAGTCAGTGCCCAGCCTGATGCCTGTCACAAAGGCAAGCAGATTAGACACGCATGCACGACTTTTTTTATTAATGTATTCAGCTCAAGTTCGTTTTATTTAGCGCGACCAGTCACAAGTGGTGGGAAAAAAAACATAATTCCTGAGATCAGGCCCCCTCCCTCCTCCCGGCCTCGTGTATCCAGTGTTTTCACCAAGTGCGGTCGTCGGTCGGGATTATCAGGCAGTCTTAACTGGCATCTTGTTTTTTATGGGGTCACGTGCAAGTCCCGTAGTCGGTTTACCAGCTTGCCAACTCGTGTGGGCATTATGGTGAAGTATGTAGATGATTTCGTTTTTGCTGTGGCATGAACCACGGGGAAGTCAGGCGAGAGCATATCTTTAACATAGCTCTCGTGCTCCTGGCCTCCCCCGCCCCCCAGACTCAACGTAATGACTGTCTCTGATGGTGCTTGCCGTTCTTCTTGTTGTTCACATCCAAGGAGCATACATTTCCCCATACATACTGCTTACAGATAAATTTCATGGCTAAAACTTTGGTTAAATGGTTAAACTTTGCCAGCCCTCTATACTACGTCGTCAGCAGCAAAAGAGAGCCCTTGCTGCAGCTTGGAGCATCTGCCATCCTGACACCGCAATAATGAAAAGGTCCGTAAAAAATAATCATGTCCCATTAACAGCAGCACTGTGCATTTGTTTTGAGGGATAGTTTTCGCTCTTTGACCAAATATTTACCTCTAATTGTATTAATATCCGAATTGAGTTATTTTCTTAGTCTTAGTGAGCCACACTGATTTAAATTAGTGACTACTAGCCATCAAGAATGTTGACATATTTTGGGTCTGTAAACGAAAAGGAATATTGGTGAAAGCTATTGTCAAAAGCGATCTCACATTGCACTGCAGTCTATGGGTTATGAGAGAGGCTGAATACAACAATAATTTATGAAAAAATGAAGCTTGCATGAAAAAGATATTAGGAGCTGTCTTTAGTTCGTTACTAAGTGTTACATATGAGGCAGCAAAACGTTACTCATAAATACCCTGAAAGCCTTTAAATCTCACACAGGAGCATATTGAAAACCTGGCAGCTATGCCTGTGCCAGCCACAAAGCAGAGCACCCACCCCCTAACTAAAACAACTACAGAAAAGGAGTTAACTGGCTGGTGAGATCCAGGCAGAGAAAGGCCCAGCAGATTTAACACAGGGCTTTTTCTGTCACTGCTAAACAACATCCTGTTGCTTCCTCCAGTGGTATACTCTATGTCAATATTGCAAAATCTGCATGGTGCAGCTAAGATAATCTTCTTAGCAGTTGTAGTGCCTGCCTGCCCTCCATTACCGAGGACTGCAGTCACACATTCTGTCTCCCATTAGTGTCCTTCAATTTCTGGTGCTTTGCAGCAGTTTTAAGATAGTCTTTAGAGTTTTTAGTTGCTCAGTGGGAAGTATTTGCTAGTATTTGTATGTTTCCTTCGTCTTCATTGCTTGGTTTTACTTGCGAGAAAGTGTCACTCATAGTTCTTGAAATGTCACTCTTAATTGCACTGAAACTATGAAAATGTCACACATAGCAATCTAAAACCTTGGTAGCTATGTTCAAGGAAGCTGGAAACCACGCGGTAAGGCAGTCAGCAGTGGTCCAGTTCGCCGCCGGTCACGCACGCCTCCCCAGTTTTGCTTCTTGAATCCTCGCTTCCTTCCAGGAGGTGAGGTCACACCGCTCCGCGGTGCAACATCCAGTTATCACATCCACTGGCCGACGGGGGCAGGCCCAGCCCGGGTGCCTGGGTATAATTGGGCACAGCACTACCTTGTCCAGGTGACGTCAGGCCTGGCCTGGCTGTAGTCAGTGAGTGACTTAGCCGCGCCGGGCGGGAATTACAATGCAGCAGGCTACAAAGATACATTGTAGCAGCAGTGCACATGAATGTGCTGGTGGCAGCGCCCCGGCCGGCAAATCTGCGGGGGGCAGCAGAACCGGCGCAGGCTACAGGTGCACGCTAGCACTAGCAGCCTGGCATTGCCAGTTACTTTCAGAGCTGGTTACAGCAGAGAATCAGTGGCATGATTAAAATGCATGACAATGCATTTAAGTGCGGTTTGCGGCACACCACACTGAAATGCGGTAGTGTCATGTCTGATCCGTGATACTTGGCAGGACTGACACCCGGGCTTGTGGGAGTGGCACGGAGATCCTCACAGGTCCGTGAATAAAGCGATGTTGACTTATCCCCACTAAAACAACGCTTTGTCGCACTGTCTAACCGCGTGGTTGGTGGGGAGGAGCGGAGGCAGGTGAGAAGCGTGATATGTATTCACCTCATGCGATTCCCCAATCTCCTTCCTAAATTTGGATGGCCGTGCCTTCGCATCAGTTTAGTTCCGCCCTTAAGTAACTAGGAACTAGAAATTTTAGACAGACTCCAGTCTGCATCCTTCCGGAAGTATTTTAAGTGATCGGCTCAAGTATCATCGGCGGGTCACAGGGCTTTGTCCTGAAGAGGATTCTTTGGGTGATCGCTTCGTCTGCCTCGGGGATATTTGTGCAACCTACCGAGCAAAAGTTAAAACCCAGTGAGGTAACTCGCCGGGTTAATGCCGACCGAACGCTGGTCTTCTGTAGGGGGTGAATGTGTCCACACTGTATTGCAGAATGCACTCCGCCCCCACAAAACACAATCAAACCTGTCTGCTGTTATGCAAGTAGGGTTCACGCAGACATGCACAATAAGTGTAGGGACACACTACCTTCCCTTTCATACCTCCTTCGCTCCTTGAAGTTGAGGTACTAGGAGGGGTACGTACGTACATTCCTTGCTCCCGGGAACATTCCCGGCTGATCCAACCCCTCTCGGGTTGTGGGTGACCTTGCATTCGTTCGCATAGGCATCAAATCCCCTGTACTGTCCTGCACAGACCGGATATATCAAGTGGTGACAAAGAAGTCCATGTTTTCCAAACTCCCAGAAATCTCTCTGTCAGATATACAGTTTGTTTGACTCCATCGTTTCTTCATCGCTTTTCATTTGGCTCGCTGTTCTGGCTAAAGACCATGAAACAACAGGACCAGACGGGAATCCCAACTACAATATTTTTCTTTTGCTTAAAACCTTACAGAAGTTGACCAATTGTATAAACAGATGTATGTTACGCAAAGAGAATCCCTATCCTTCATAACAATAGTAAGCGAAGCGGTTCTTGGGCAGAATCTTCTCCTGTCGCATTACTTTTTCCTTTTCGCCTGACAGTCACCCATTCGTACCAGAGGAAGGTGCATTGTGCCTGTACGTCTCAGAGTAGTGCTTAACAAACTTTTAAGAACCACAACCCAATTTTTAGAACCACAAACCTTTGTGATCCACCTAGCTTTAATGTACATGAGGCGCACAATTTTTGATTGACAAAAGCATCCTGTGGTAGTGCACGGCCATTTACAAACAGCACATTTTTCATTGAAATAGCCACTTAATTTGCACAGACGTACAGTTTTACTGATAAAAATATATTGCATACAAATGATAATGTGTGGAAATTGGGATTCCGTTAATATTTATTACTTGTGCATCACCAAGGAAAGTGTCTTCCTATTTAAATCTTTGTTTTCATCACATTTCAGAATTACCAAAAAAGTGCTTCATTTTTGCTTTCCTAACTGCTGATTGTGTGAAATTTATTCACAGGTATAGTTCTTGACACTACGTAGCCTGTCTTAGAGCTTGTTTTCTTCTCCGATATCTGTTGTGGTGTTTCGCCCATCGCGTTGGTTGTTCGTCGGGTTGTTGTTTTACAGGGCAGATTGTTTTGTGTGGTGGTGGCTGCTGACACCTGGCTGAGGCTATCTTTGTTGCTGGCAGGCCTTTGCCTAAGGTGTATTTGTTTTGCAGTCAGCTGTGGGGTGTGTCGTCAGCTTGTCTGCGCGCTACCGGCCCCACCCATACCAGGGACACAGAGGGTGATCGATGTCGGACTGTAGCTTTAACTGCAGCATTATTCACTGTCAGTGTGTGGCCTCGACGGGTTGCAGAAAACTGTAGTGGGTGGTCGCGTATGCCTGGGAGGAGGTGGATTGCTGCAAGTTTAGGGTAGGTAGTGGCTTCACTGATACTGACGGGTATTTTCATGATCTAGTCCACAGACTGACAGGTACTTGTGGTAGAGCTGCATTAGCAACAGGTACTTGTGGTAGAGCTGCATTAGCAACAGGAAGTGAGGTGTGGACTGGGTATATTAATGGTTTTACATGTTGGTGTGGACACAGCTGGAGGACACTGGGTGGATATGGCTGTCATACTGGCTTGTCCTGGACTGTTGGACATGGCTTTAGAGGTGGCGGGGTCAGTCACTGCAGACTGACAAGTAGGAGTTTGCAGTGCTGGAGCATTGCATGATGGCGTGGGTGCAGATCTGCACAGTGGCTAGTGCAAGCTTGCAGCTTAGGGTATGATTGATGCAGGGGTGACACTCGATTAAGCCTGGATGGGGGGTTGTCTACAGGTAGCAGGTGAGTTTTTGCGACTGTTGGTGGCCAGTTTAGCACTTGTAAACCAAAGTTATGATGCGAGGTACGTTAGGCAGGAGTCGGTTGGAAGGCGGACATGTGCTTGCCAGACTGGTGTGTGGGATTACTATCTTTGAATGGCTTGGTGTAGCATTTGAGAGCCGTCATTACAGATGCTGATGAGCCTGCTGGTAGATGCAAGGTTGGGATGCTTGCGGTGACAAGGTGGTAAACATTGCTGAATACTTTCCAGGGGTTGTTTGCAGTTGTGAAGTTATTAGTTGTGGATTTGGGGGGTGGTGCCCAGGAAAGCAACACCCACCTAAAGTAGAGCAGCTGCAGCCTAGCAGAAACACACATGCAGGGCGACTGAGCAAACGTATCCTACTCCTAAGAAAGATCCATGGGAAACTCCAGCAGGCTCCTACCCAGTTGAATCCATTCCATCTTGTTACCCTTAATCCAACAGGACTCCAGTAAACAGCAATCGCACAACCAAGTACTGTGTCATCAGACCACGCTGGATTCCGGCAGTGTTCCAGATCCATACAATTGGGCAGGTGCTGTGCATACTCCCTGTTATCAAGGTTATAAAGATGGTTCTAGGCAGTGAATCATTGTTGATATACAGGGCCATCCTCTAGGGACAATAGCAGGGAGGAGGAGTGGTGGGCACTGTTAGTTTGCTTGTTGGTTTGGCCGGCCAACCTAGGACGCTCAAACCAACATGCACACTTACAGTTCTCTAACCCAGCTGTGTTGTATTCCCAGGTAGAGAAGAGCCACAGACTCATATGCCTTAGTGAGCGTTAAACTAGTCCGTGCAGACCAATCCAGGTAATGCTGTCATCCTGGGTAATAGCATGAGAGCAACATCTGGACTGGGTGTGCAGTCTGGGAGCTGGACTATGCTCGCGGAAGAAGCTGGACAGCGGCAGGTAAGTCCTTTTTTCTTTTTTTAAATATCCGCTGCCCTACCACTTTCTATTGAAAGCAGCCACTACTCAAGTAGAGGCTTCTACATAGAAAGTTCTAACACCAAATATTATTGAGTTTAAATAGATGAACCAATAAAAGACGTGTGTATGCTAACTCATACTGTCCCTCAGCTGCTAGCATTCTCATTTACTTAATTATTCCTGATGGTCCTATCAGAAAGATTGGAAATGTTTACATGGGTGTGGAGTCACTCATGCTTTCATTTACACCTACAGTTTTCACATAACAAGGTCTCTCACCACTGCAGTGTCCAGTTATCCATGCACTCCCACTCCTGCTTGCTGCTCTCATGCTCTCCTGTTTCAAACCCTCTCCCAGGCGGTGTCATTCTCTCCCAGTTGTCTCCTGCAGTCTACCCAAAGGACTCGCGTCCACTTCTCCCAGAACTACTAATTGGAGAACTGCTGCTGTCCACGTGAGGGTAAAAGCAAGGCAGCCTGGAGCACCATTTGGCGTCGTGACAGCAGTAAAAGCAAGGCAGCCTGGAGCACCATTTGGTGTCGTGACAGCAGTAAAAGGTAATCTAGAAAAACATTTAAGTCTCTGTGAGTGCCTGAGGGATTAGTGTTGCTCCCATTGCCAACACTGGTGATATGCTGACCCTCGCGTAATGGTTTTCCTTGGCAACTAGGTAACCATTGCATGATACCCAACCTTTGTAAAACATTGGTCCAGTCACAAAAAGGTCATTCTTAGCCGTATGTGAGCATGCATGATATGTTGGCTACCTCTGATAAAATTCTGGGTTGGGTATAATGGTAGGAATTCCTGTCCTGTTGTTGGCTACCATATAATGGTTCAGAAAAGGGGGTGGTGATGAACAGAGTGTCTGAATTAAGCAGACCACTCTTACCCAGTCCAAAGATCAGGGCTTGATCCATCACCATTATTTATCTCACTGCCCCATCCCAGCTCAGAACCTGGCTATATGCAAATTAGTCTGTCCCTGGCCCAGTGCATCATGGGAACAGGGCAGACCAAACTACCAAGCCAATTCTTCACCAGAAAGGAGACAAGCTACCGAGGACCGGTTTCTGGCATTTCAGCCTCTTTGGCCCGGCTTGCTTGAATCCTGATGGAGCAGTGAGAAAGGGACTCATGTCTGAGTATACCCTGCCACACCTATAGTGGCCAAAAACGATTCAGAAAAGGGGGTGGTGATGAACAGAGTGTCTGAATTAAGCAGACCACTCTTACCCAGTCCAAAGATCAGGGCTTGATCCATCACCGTTATTTATCTCACTGCCCCATCCCAGCTCAGAACCTGGCTATATGCAAATTAGTCTGTCCCTGGCCCAGTGCATCATGGGAACAGGGCAGACCAAACTACCAAGCCAATTCTTCACCAGAAAGGAGACAAGCTACCGGGGACCGGTTTCTGGCATTTCAGCCTCTTCGGCCCGGCTTGCTTGAATCCTGATGGAGCAGTGAGAAAGGGACTCATGTCTGAGTATACCCTGCCACACCTATAGTGGCCAAAAACGATTCAGAAAAGGGGGTGGTGATGAACAGAGTGTCTGAATTAAGCAGACCACTCTTACCCAGTCCAAAGATCAGGGCTTGATCCATCACCGTTATTTATCTCACTGCCCCATCCCAGCTCAGAACCTGGCTATATGCAAATTAGTCTGTCCCTGGCCCAGTGCATCATGGGAACAGGGCAGACCAAACTACCAAGCCAATTCTTCACCAGAAAGGAGACAAGCTACCGGGGACCGGTTTCTGGCATTTCAGCCTCTTCGGCCCGGCTTGCTTGAATCCTGATGGAGCAGTGAGAAAGGGACTCATGTCTGAGTATACCCTGCCACACCTATAGTGGCCAAAAACGATTCAGAAAAGGGGGTGGTGATGAACAGAGTGTCTGAATTAAGCAGACCACTCTTACCCAGTCCAAAGATCAGGGCTTGATTCATCACCGTTATTTATCTCACTGCCCCATCCCAGCTCAGAACCTGGCTATATGCAAATTAGTCTGTCCCTGGCCCAGTGCATCATGGGAACAGGGCAGACCAAACTACCAAGCCAATTCTTCACCAGAAAGGAGACAAGCTACCGGGGACCGGTTTCTGGCATTTCAGCCTCTTCGGCCCGGCTTGCTTGAATCCTGATGGAGCAGTGAGAAAGGGACTCATGTCTGAGTATACCCTGCCACACCTATAGTGGCCAAAAACGATTCAGAAAAGGGGGTGGTGATGAACAGAGTGTCTGAATTAAGCAGACCACTCTTACCCAGTCCAAAGATCAGGGCTTGATCCATCACCGTTATTTATCTCACTGCCCTATCCCAGCTCAGAACCTGGCTATATGCAAATTAGTCTGTCCCTGGCCCAGTGCATCATGGGAACAGGGCAGACCAAACTACCAAGCCAATTCTTCACCAGAAAGGAGACAAGCTACCGGGCACCAGTTTCTGGCATTTCAGCCTCTTTGGCCCGGCTTGCTTGAATCCTGATGGAGCAGTGAGAAAGGGACTCATGTCTGAGTATACCCTGCCACACCTATAGTGGCCAAAAACGATTCAGAAAAGGGGGTGGTGATGAACAGAGTGTCTGAATTAAGCAGACCACTCTTACCCAGTCCAAAGATCAGGGCTTGATCCATCACCGTTATTTATCTCACTGCCCCATCCCAGCTCAGAACCTGGCTATATGCAAATTAGTCTGTCCCTGGCCCAGTGCATCATGGGAACAGGGCAGACCAAACTACCAAGCCAATTCTTCACCAGAAAGGAGACAAGCTACCGGGGACCGGTTTCTGGCATTTCAGCCTCTTCGGCCCGGCTTGCTTGAATCCTGATGGAGCAGTGAGAAAGGGACTCATGTCTGAGTATACCCTGCCACACCTATAGTGGCCAAAAACGATTCAGAAAAGGGGGTGGTGATGAACAGAGTGTCTGAATTAAGCAGACCACTCTTACCCAGTCCATCACCACCCCTTGTTGTAAATAATTTTGTCCACCTTAAGCGTGGAAGGGTATACTCAGATGTGAGTCCCTTGCTCATTGCACCATCAGGATTCAAGCAAGCCGGGCCGAAGACGGCTGTAATGCCAGAAACCGGTCCCCGGAAGCTTGTTTCCTTCCCAGTGTAAGAATTGGCTTTTGTAGTCTGGTCTGCCCTGTTCCCATGATGCACTGGGCCAGGGACAGACTAATTTGCATACAGCCAGGTTCTGAAACTGGGATGGTGCAATGAGCTAAAAAACGGTGTTGGATCTAGCCCTGATCTCTTGACTGGGTGAGAGTACTCTGCTTAATTCAGAGACTCTGTCCATCACCACCCCTTGTTGTAAATCATTTTGTCCACCTTAAGCGTGGAAGGGTATACTCAGATGTGAGTCCCTTGCTCATTGCACCATCAGGATTCAAGCAAGCCGGGCCGAAGACGGTTGTAATGCCAGAAACCGGTCCCCGGAAGCTTGTTTCCTTCCCAGTGTAAGAATTGGCTTTTGTAGTCTGGTCTGCCCTGTTCCCATGATGCACTGGGCCAGGGACAGACTAATTTGCATACAGCCAGGTTCTGAAACTGGGATGGTGCAATGAGCTAAAAAACGGTGTTGGATCTAGCCCTGATCTCTTGACTGGTTGAGAGTACTCTGCTTAATTCAGAGACTCTGTCCATCACCACCCCTTGTTGTAAATAATTTTGTCCACCTTAAGCGTGGAAGGGTATACTCAGATGTGAGTCCCTTGCTCATTGCACCATCAGGATTCAAGCAAGCCGGGCCGAAGACGGCTGTAATGCCAGAAACCGCGCCCCCCGGAAGCTTGTTTCCTTCCCAGTGTAAGAATTGGCTTTTGTAGTCTGGTCTGCCCTGTTCCCATGATGCACTGGGCCAGGGACAGACTAATTTGCATACAGCCAGGTTCTGAAACTGGGATGGTGCAATGAGCTAAAAAACTGTGTTGGATCTAGCCCTGATCTCTTGACTGGGTGAGAGTACTCTGCTTAATTCAGAGACTCTGTCCATCACCACCCCTTGTTGTAAATAATTTTGTCCACCTTAAGCGTGGAAGGGTATACTCAGATGTGAGTCCCTTGCTCATTGCACCATCAGGATTCAAGCAAGCCGGGCCGAAGACGGCTGTAATGCCAGAAACCGGTCCCCGGAAGCTTGTTTCCTTCCCAGTGTAAGAATTGGCTTTTGTAGTCTGGTCTGCCCTGTTCCCATGATGCACTGGGCCAGGGACAGACTAATTTGCATACAGCCAGGTTCTGAAACTGGGATGGTGCAATGAGCTAAAAAACGGTGTTGGATCTAGCCCTGATCTCTTGACTGGGTGAGAGTACTCTGCTTAATTCAGAGACTCTGTCCATCACCACCCCTTGTTGTAAATAATTTTGTCCACCTTAAGCGTGGAAGGGTATACTCAGATGTGAGTCCCTTGCTCATTGCACCATCAGGATTCAAGCAAGCCGGGCCGAAGACGGCTGTAATGCCAGAAACCGGTCCCCGGAAGCTTGTTTCCTTCCCAGTGTAAGAATTGGCTTTTGTAGTCTGTTCTGCCCTGTTCCCATGATGCACTGGGCCAGGGACAGACTAATTTGCATACAGCCAGGTTCTGAAACTGGGATGGTGCAATGAGCTAAAAAACGGTGTTGGATCTAGCCCTGATCTCTTGACTGGGTGAGAGTACTCTGCTTAATTCAGAGACTCTGTCCATACCACCCCTTGTTGTAAATACCATATGATGGTGGCTGTCTTTCGCATGTGCAAAGTGGTGATTGTCCGTAGGGTTTTGTATTTAATTTTTTCATGTTTTATTGGTACCACAGTGGCTACTGTGCTTGGTACCCTAGTACCAGGCACTGATACCGGGGTACCTGCGACCCAATCTTCTTATTTTTCAGTTTTTACCTGTTTTCAATTAAAGTGGGGTGTCGCAAAGGCATGCCTATCCTGACCCCTATGTGGCCATTGTGATTTTTTCCCTCCTTCAGGACTAGAGGATTGAGATGGCTGACCCAACATTTTCATGGCCAGCCAATCGGGGTCCACCCTTCCACTTTGAATTGGCCAATAGCAGATTATTTGGCACCAATGGCTCAGTTATTTTTAAGTTTTAACTGGTGTTTACCGTAACATGTACATTTCTAATGCACACATTCAGTGAAAATGTATCTTGTTGCTGATTAATAGATGTTTTTACCCAACTCCATGGTACTTATTTTATCAACCTCAGGATAAAAGGCTGAGTGGATTGGGATTTGAACCCGTTGCAGTGAGGTCATGTATAGACTCCTACAGTGGATGCATTAGTCCACGAAGACAGGAGAGCAGCTCATCATGATCTCCATTTGGATGCTAATTTCTAAAAAATGGCTGAAGAGATTTACACCAAATAACCAAAAACGGGTTTTCTCTATAAAGTTCTAACATTTTCCAGATCAATTTTGGTATAATTTCTGAATAACTTTCTGTGATGAAGCCAAAGTGATTGTTTTTTTTTCTTCATTCTTTTTAATGAAATAGTACCAAGGCTATTAAAGAAAGGAAATACATGTTTTTCCTATGAAAACTCTGGTCAAACTAGAACTAAACTGTGGTATCTGTGTAATAAAGTTATGATATTCACCACTCAATATGCCATAATATGGTGTATGGTTAGTGAAACTCAACCACACACGCCTGTCTGTTTATGCTTAAGAAGTTGAATACACAATGTTATGTGCCTATTTACAAAATACTTTTTAACATTAGTAAATCACTTATATCTCCTAGTCAATTATTACAGCTATTTGTCAGATTGCCCTGCTACTGGTCTGAAAAATTAGAACTTTTCAAGGTAAGAATGATTGTTAGAAAGGTACTTGACGGTCATTGCAATTAGTCTTCAGATATTGCTCACAAAGCTACCACTAATCTTCAATTAGCGGTCACAATAAATGAGACTAGCCTTAATTTTGCCCTTGAAATAGCACAATAGTGTTCAATTAACATTCACTTTAAATTCTGCTAGTCTTACTTGAGGCTTCACAATCATTGCCGTTAGTATTCAGATATTGCTCGCAAAGAATACCACTAGTCTTCAAATAGTGGTCTGTTAGTATTCAGATATTGCTCACAAAGAATACCACTAGTCTTCAAATAGTGGTCCGTTAGTATTCATATATTGCTCACAAAGAATACCACTAGTCTTCAAATAGTGGTCCGTTAGTATTCAGATATTGCTCACAAAGAATACCACTAGTCTTCAAATAGTGGTCACAATCAATGAGACTAGCCTTCATTTTGCTCTTGAAATAGCACAAGAGCTGCAAATAAACACTAACAGAATACTACTAAGCTTCAAATACTATTCTTCTAGAATACTACTAGTCTTCTTTTAGCAATCAATTGAAGTGTTCATCATGTATTTGAAGGGTAGTTGAGTAGAACTAGTATTCCCTCATTAGCATATTTCGGCTTGTGGGCATACTACTTAGTCTTCATGCATACTAAATGAATACTATGTTTTAATGGTAAATGAATACCACTGTAAACACTGAAATCACACTAAATGAAGAGCTTCCATTTTGGTGAGGGTGATTAGCTGGGAGGAGCTCACGGCAGCATCCTCCCTATAAAAGTGTAGATGGACCGCTCCTTAACTCTTTCTTGCTTCACATACAGATGGCTTGAGGAGGTACAGGGGAGATGCAGTTCTACTAGACAGAATAGAAGATCTGCGCCAGGTGTGTTTCTCTGAATTGGTGTCCCATCACAGGCCTACAAGTGTATGTGTGATCTTTGACTCCTGGCAGTTCACAAGCAGGCGGCCAGGAAACGGTTTCAGCCTATTAACCACTGAGGAGACAAAGCCTTTGTATAAGGAATGAGGAAGCAATGAACACATTCAGCCTATCACAGGAGTTCCCTGAGTGTTCCGAATTATAAATTCTCCATGTCACTGTATGTTATTGAGCCCAAGTAGCTCGCCGTGATCGTATAGTGGTTAGTACTCTGCGTTGTGGCCGCAGCAACCTCGGTTCGTATCCGAGTCACGGCATTGTGGTTGGCAATGTCATGGCAGTTGGGTTTTTCTGTTACAGAATTAGCAAATGTACCAGTTGTTTTTGTAAAATGTCTATTAAAAACAGATCCTTTAAAATATTTAAACGATCTAACGACAAATTATTTAAACACACATGATTATAAGATGTAGCCTTATTTTTGTTTTTAGGAGAGAATGTGCCTGCTGAAAAAAACATTATTTTTAAAAAGTGCATTGCAGAATATCAGGAATTTGCTGTGGGACACCTTGAAAACTTTCATATAGATTATTTGTACAAAACTTACATTCAGTTGTTGTGGCCGAGTGGTTAAGGCGATGGACTAGAAATCCAATGGGGTCTCCCCGCGCAGGTCGAATCCTGCCAACGACGAGAAACTTTTTAACATCGGCTACAATTTCAGAAGTTAACCTTTAGAATTTCTTCCATGTCAGTTTTATATATAGGTGGCTTATTTTGTTGTCACTATTGCCATTTCATATATTTATTATCGCTACCCCTTTCATATCTTTGCTATAACTCTCGTCCTACATTAGCGCTGGTGCAAACACTTCAAATTATTATACCCTGGCTCTCTCAGTCATACCATTCATGCACTTGAAACTTACTTTACCAATAAAAGTAGCAAATAGAAAAATAAAAAAAAAGTGCTTGCTGGATTAGGCAAACACACTTCATAAAACTGCATTTTCCTTTCTATTCTCCCCGAGTTACAAGCTTAACTGCTCCCTGTGTAATTTCTCTTAGCCTGCTGTCCCAGGAAGAGAATTTTATCTTCAGGCTCTTTCCGTGTTTTTTTCCTAGTCTTTCTTTCCCTTTTCTTAGATTTGTAACTGTTCCTTTACCTGCTCTATTTAGGTGCCATTAATCTCATTTGAGCTCCTTGTACCTGCTGCTGTTTTCTTCACACCTCACACTGCCTTTTCCCTCTTTCTCTCTTTCTCTGAGGTTGGTGGCTACTTTCCAAAGCTTCTGATGCCCCAATGTTCCTTCATCTTGTTGTCAGACGTGAATTGGAAAAGCAACAAAATTAACAAGCCTTTACCACTCATACATGGCAGAGGTTTATACTTGAATTCAATGAGCTAAGAAAAGCGTGTTGTGGGGCCCCTACGAGCCATGGTGCTTGCTTCATCATAATTAGGCACGCAGTCATTAGCCACAGCTCTGATCATGGGTCACTGAGGTCAGTTTCAATAATTCCTCAAAAACCTAACCATGCAGTCCCCCCTAACTGTGTAGTTATCTTGCTTTACTGCTGTTTGTGTGATTAGCTGGGAGGAGCTCACGGCAGCATCCTCCCTATAAAAGTGTAGATGGACCGCGCCTTAACTCTTTCTTGCTTCACATACAGATGGCATGAGGAGGTACAAGGGAGATGCAGGTCTACTAGACAGAATAGAAGATCTGCGCCAGGTGTGTTTCTCTGCATTGGTGTCCCATCACAGGCCCACAAGTGTATGTGTCATCTTTGACTCCTGGCATTTCACAAGCAGGCGGCCAGGAAACGGTTTCAGCCTATCAACCACTGAAGAGACAAAGCCTTTGTATAAGGAAAGAGGAAGCAATGAACACAATCAGCCTATCAAAGGAGTTCCCTTAGTGTTCCGAATTATAAATTCTCCATGTCACTGAACGTTATTGAGCCCAAGTAGCTCGCCGTGATCGTATAGTGGTTAGTACTCTGCGTTGTGGCCGCAGCAACCTCGGTTCGAATCCGAGTCACAGCATTGTGGTTGGCAATGTCACGGCAGTTGGCTTTTTCTTTTACAGAATTACCAAATGTACCAGTTGTTTTTGTAAAATGTCTATTAAAAACAGATCCTTTAAAATATTTAAACGATCTAACGACAAATTATTTAAACACACATGATTATAAGATGTAGCTGTATTGTACCTACTGACATAAATTATCGTTCTTGAACCTATTTGCGGTGGGGGGAATGGAGCTCTCCCCCATGCCAATCAGAATGCAGATGAATGCAGTTGCAGTTGAGTGACCTGTGTTGTGGCTGTCTAGAGGGAATGCACAAATGTAGCTGTCTCGCAGCCCAATCCAGACGTCAATTGGAGACAGGTTTTCAGGCAAATAGAGCCGTAAGTGCAGAGAAATGCTCACTCTCTAAAAATGGCATTTATAAAATAGTAAAGTTAAATCCAACCTCACCAGTAAATAGGATTTATCAATAAATAAATAAAGCTTCTCCTCTCTGATATGGAATTACCCCCAAAAAAGTATAAGGGAATACCCAATGCTAACCTATAAGAGGGGCAGACCTCACAGTAGTGAAAAATGTAATAGACTGTTTGGTACTACCAGGACATGCAAACTACCACAGTTCATGTCTTACCTTTTACTTACATAGCATGATGCCCCTAGGACTACCTAGGGACTACCTTAGGGGTTAATTATATGTAATAAAATTGGAGTTTAAGGCTTGGCAAGTAGTTTTAAATGGCAAGTCGAAGTGGCAGTACACTGCAGCACAGGCACTGCAGTAGCAGGCTTGAGACAGGTTTGAAATGCTACTTCTTTGGGCGGCACAATCAGTCCCTGGGTATATGGTATACCACTTTACAAGGGGCTTTCAAGTCAATGAAATCTGTCAGTCAGGTATACTCCAATTACACACATGATTAGGGAAGAAGCACGTTCACTTCAGCACTGATTAGTAGCAATAAAGTGATCAGAGTCCTAAGGCCAACAAAAAGATACAGCAAAATGCAGAGGTGAAAAGCAATAAGGTAGGGTTGAGACCACCTTAAGAATGAAAGGTCTAACAAAAACGAACTAAGGATAACGTGAGTAAAACATCAGGTTTCTCTACAGCATTTGGTGAGACAAGTGTGCCTTCTTTTATCTTCCATAAATGCAATCTTTCCCTGACCCCTTTATTATATAGCTCTTCAAGTAAAAAAGATAAAGCACTTACAAAGGAGCCTCAAATACTCAAAGATGGTAGACTTCTGTAATATGGGCCATAGACTAAAAGCAGCACGAAAACAGAGTGCAATAGGGTCCCAAAAACTCGAGTGCCACATGAGAGTATGCATGAAAGCCTATCCTTTTCCAAACTAGAGATATACTCATGCAATTTTTGTTTTTATGAGAGAATGTGCCTGCTGAAAAAAACATTATTTTTAAAAAGTGCATTGCAGAATACCAGGAATTTGCTGTGGGACACCTTGATAACTTTCATACAGATTATTTGCACAAACCTTACAGTCAGTTGTGGCCGAGTGGTTAAGGCGATGGACTAGAAATCCATTGGGGTCCCCCCGCGCAGGTTCGAATCCTGCCAACAACGAGAAACATTTTAACATCGGCTACAATTTCAGAAGTTAACCTTTAGAATTTCTTCCATGTCAGTTTTATAAATAGGTGGCTTATTTTGGTGTCACTATTGCCCTTTCACATATTTATTATCGCTACCCCTTTCATATCTTTGCTTTAACTCTCGTCCTACATTAGCGCTGGTGCAAACACTTCAAATTATTATACCCTGGCTCTCTCAGTCATACCATTCATGCACTTGAAACTTACTTTACCAATAAAAGAAGCAAATAGAAAAATAAAACAAAAGTGCTTGCTGGATTAGGCAAACACACTTCATAAAACTGCATTTTCTTTTCTATTCTCCCCGTGTTACAAGCATAACTGCTCCCTGTGTAATTTCTCTTAGCCTGCTGTCCCAGGAAGAGAATTTTATCTACAGGCTCTTTCCGTGTTTTTTTCCTAGTCTTTCTTTCCCTTTTCTTAGATTTGTAACTGTTCCTTTATGTGCTCTATTTAGGCGCCATTAATCTCATTTGAGCTCCTTGTACCTGCTGCTGTTTTCTCCACACCTCATACTGCCTTTTCCCTCTTTCTCTCTTTCTCTGAGGTTGGTGGCTACTTTCCAAAGCTTCTGATGCCCCAATGTTCCTTCATCTTGTTGTCAGACGTGAATTGGAAAAGCAACCAAATTAACAAGCCTTTACCACTCATACATGGCAGAAGTTTATACTTTAATTCAATGCGCTAAGAAAAGCGTGTTGTGGGGCCCCTATGAGCCATGGTGCTTGCTTCATCATAATTAGGCACGCAGTCATTAGCCACAGCTCTGATCATGGGTCACTGAGGTCAGTTTCAATAATTCCTCAAAAACCTAACCATGCAGTCCCCCCTAACTGTGTAGTTATCTTGCTTTACTGCTGTTTGTGTGATTAGCTGGGAGGAGCTCACGGCAGCATCCTCCCTATAAAAGTGTAGATGGACCGCTCCTTAACTCTTTTTGCTTCACATACAGATGGCTTGAGGAGGTACAGGGGAGATGCAGTTCTACTAGACAGAATAGAAGATCTGCGCCAGGTGTGTTTCTCTGAATTGGTGTCCCATCACAGGCCCACAAGTGTATGTGTGATCTTTGACTCCTGGCAGTTCACAAGCAGGCGGCCAGGAAACGGTTTCAGCCTATTAACCACTGAGGAGACAAAGCCTTTGTATAAGGAATGAGGAAGCAATGAACACATTCAGCCTATCACAGGAGTTCCCTGAGTGTTCCGAATTATAAATTCTCCATGTCACTGTATGTTATTGAGCTCAAGTAGCTCGCCGTGATCGTATAGTGGTTAGTACTCTGCGTTGTGGCCGCAGCAACCTTGTTTCGAATCCGAGTCACGGCAATGTCACGGCAGTTGGGTTTTTCTTTTACAGAATTACCAAATGTACCAGTTGTTTTTGTAAAATGTCTATTAAAAACAGATCCTTTAAAATATTTAAACGATCTAACGACAAATTATTTTAACACACATGATTATAAGATGTAGCTATATTGTACCTACTAACATAAATTATCGTTCTTGAACCTATTTGCGGTGGGGGAATGGAGCTCTCCCCCATGCCAATCAGAATGCAGATGAATGCAGTTGCAGTTGAGTGACCTGTATTGTGGCTGTCTAGAGGGAATGCACAAATGTAGCTGTCTCGCAGCCCAATCCAGACGTCAATTGGAGACAGGTTTTCAGGCAAATAGAGCAGTAAGTGCAGAGAAATGCTCACTCTCTAAAAATGGCATTTATAAAATAGTAAAGTTAAATCCAAACTTACCAGTAAATAGGATTTATCAATAAATAAATAAAGCTTCTCCTCTCTGATATGGAATTACCCCCCAAAAAGTATAAGGGAATACCCAATGCTAACCTATGAGAGGGGCAGACCTCACAGTAGTGAAAAATGTAATAGACTGTTTTGTACTACCAGGACATGCAAACTACCACAGTACATGTCTTACCTTTTACTTACATAGCATGATGCCCCTAGGACTACCTAGGGCCTACCTTAGGGGTTAATTATATGTAATAAAATTGGAGTTTAAGGCTTGGCAAGTAGTTTTAAATGGCAAGTCGAAGTGGCAGTACACTGCAGCACAGGCACTGCAGTAGCAGGCTGGAGACAGGTTTGAAATGCTACTTCTTTGGGCGGCACAATCAGTCCCTGGGTATATGGTATAGCACTTTACAAGGGGCTTTCAAGCCAATTAAATCTGTCAGTCAGGTATACTCCAATTACACACATGATTAGGGAAGAAGCACGTGCACTTCAGCACTGATTAGTAGCGATAAAGTGATCAGAGTCCTAAGGCCAACAAAAAGATACAGCAAAATGCGTAGGTGAAAAGCAATAAGGTAGGGTTGAGGCCACCTTAAGAATGCAAGGTCTAACAAAAACAAACTAAGGATAACATGAGTAAAACATCAGGTTTCTCTACGGCATTTGGTGAGACAAGTGTGCCTTCTTTTATCTTCCATAAATGCAATCTTTCCCGGACCCCTTTATTATATAGCTCTTCAAGTAAAAAAGATAAAGCACTTACAAAGGAGCCTCAAATACTCAAAGATGGTAGACTTCTGTAATATGGGCCATAGACTAAAAGCAGCACGAAAACAGAGTGCAATAGGGTCCCAAAAACTTGAGTGCCACATGAGAGTATGCATGAAAGCCTATCCTTTTCCAAACTAGAGATATACTCATGCAATTTTTGTTTTTAGGAGAGAATGTGCCTGCTGAAAAATACATTATTTTAAAAAAGTGCATTGCAGAATACCAGGAATTTGCTGTGGGACACCTTGAAAACTTTCATACAGATTATTTGCACAAAACTTACAGTCAGTTGTTGTGGCCGAGTGGTTAAGGCGATGGACTAGAAATCCATTGTGGTCTCCCCGCGCAGGTTCGAATCCTGCCAACAACGAGAAACTTTTTAACATCGGCTACAATTTCAGAAGTTAACCTTTAGAATTTCTTCCATGTCAGTTTTATAAATAGGTGGCTTATTTTGGTGTCACTATTGCCCTTTCACATATTTATTATCGCTACCCCTTTCATATCTTTGCTATAACTCTCGTCCTACATTAGCGCTGGTGCAAACACTTCAAATTATTATACCCTGGCTCTCTCAGTCATACCATTCATGCACTTGAAACTTACTTTACCAATAAAAGAAGCAAATAGAAAAATAAAATAAAAGTGCTTGCTGGATTAGGCAAACACACTTCATAAAACTGCATTTTCTTTTCTATTCTCCCCGTGTTACAAGCTTAACTGCTCCCTGTGTAATTTCTCTTAGCCTGCTGTCCCAGGAAGAGAATTTTATCTACAGGCTCTTTCCGTGTTTTTTTCCTAGTCTTTCTTTCCCTTTTCTTAGATTTGTAACTGTTCCTTTATGTGCTCTATTTAGGCGCCATTAATCTCATTTGAGCTCCTTGTACCTGCTGCTGTTTTCCCCACACCTCATACTGCCTTTCCCTCTTTCTCTCTTTCTCTGAGGTTGGTGGCTACTTTCCAAAGCTTCTGATGCCCCAATGTTCCTTCATCTTGTTGTCAGACGTGAATTGGAAAAGCAACCAAATTAACAAGCCTTTACCACTCATAGATGGCAGAGGTTTATACTTTAATTCAATGAGCTAAGAAAAGCGTGTTGTGGGGCCCCTACGAGCCATGGTGCTTGCTTCATCATAATTGGGCGCGCAGTCATTAGCCACAGCTCTGATCATGGGTCACTGAGGTCAGTTTCAATAATTCCTCAAAAACCTAACCATGCAGTCCCCCCTAACTGTATAGTTATCTTGCTTTACTGCTGTTTGTGTGATTAGCTGGGAGGAGCTCACGGCAGCATCCTCCCTATAAAAGTATAGATGGACCGCTCCTTAATTTTTTCTTGCTTCACATACAGATGGCTTGAGGAGGTACAGGGGAGATGCAGGTCTAATAGACAGAATAGAAGATCTGCGCCAGGTGTGTTTCTCTGCATTGGTGTCCCATCACAGGCCAACAAGTGTATGTGTGATCTTTGACTTCTGGCAGTTCACAAGCAGGCAACCAGGAAACGGTTTCAGCCTATCAACCACTGAGGAGACAAAGCCTTTGTATAAGGAATGAGGAAGCAATGAACACATTCCGCCTATCACTGGAGTTCCCTGAGTGTTTCGAATTATAAATTCTCCATGTCACTGTATGTTATCGAGCCCAAGTAGCTCGCCGTGATCGTATAGTGGTTAGTACTCTGCGTTGTGGCTGCAGCAACCTCGGTTCGAATCCGAGTCACGGCATTGTGGTTGGCAATGTCACGGCAGTTGGGTTTTTCTTTTACAGAATTACCAAATGTACCAGTTGTTTTTGTAAAATGTCTATTAAAAACAGATCCTTTAAAATATTTAAACGATTTAACGACAAATTATTTAAACACACATGATTATAAGATGTAGCCTTATTTTTGTTTTTAGGAGAGAATGTGCCTGCTGGAAAAAACATTATTTTTAAAAAGTGCATTGCAGAATATCAGGAATTTGCTGTGGGACACCTTGAAAACTTTCATACAGATTATTTGCACAAAACTTACAGTCAGTTGTTGTGGCCGAGTGGTTAAGGCGATGGACTAGAAATCCATTGGGGTCTCCCCGTGCAGATTCGAATCCTGCCAACAACGAGAAACTTTTTAACATCGGTTACAATTTCAGAAGTTAACCTTTAGAATTTCTTCCATGTCAGTTTTACAAATAGGTGGCTTATTTTGGTGTCAATATTGCCCTTTCACATATTTATTATCGCTACCCCTTTCATATCTTTGCTATAACTCTCGTCCTACATTAGCGCTGGTGCAAACACTTCAAATTATTATACCCTGGCTCTCTCAGTCATACCATTCATGCACTTGAAACGTACTTTACCAATAAAAGAAGCAAATAGAAAAATAAAACAAAAGTGCTTGCTGGATTAGGCAAACACACTTCATAAAACTGCATTTTCTTTTCTATTCTCCCCGTGTTACAAGCTTAACTGCTCCCTGTGTAATTTCTCTTAGCCTGCTTTCCCAGGAAGAGAATTTTATCTACAGGCTCTTTCAGTGTTTTTTTCCTAGTCTTTCTTTCCCTTTTCTTAGATTTGTAACTGTTCCTTTACCTGCTCTATTTAGGCGCCATTAATCTCATTTGAGCTCCTTGTACCTGCTGCTGTTTTCTCCACACCTCATACTGCCTTTTCCCTCTTTCTCTGAGGTTGGTGGCTACTTTCCAAAGCTTCTGATGCCCCAATGTTCCTTCATCTTGTTGTCAGACGTGAATTGGAAAAGCAACCAAATTAACAAGCCTTTACCACTCATACATGGCAGAGGTTTAACCTTTAATTCAATGAGCTAAGAAAAGCGTGTTGTGGGGCCCCTACGAGCCATGGTGCTTGCTTCATCATAATTAGGCACGCAGTCATTAGCCACAGCTCTGATCATGGGTCACTGAGGTCAGTTTCAATAATTCCTCAAAAACCTAACCATGCAGTCCACCCTAACTGTGTAGTTATCTTGCTTTACTGCTGTTTGTGTGATTAGCTGGGAGGAGCTCCTGGCAGCATCCTCCCTATAAAAGTGTAGATTGACCGCTCCTTAACTCTTTCTTGCTTCACATACAGATGGCTTGAGGAGGTACAGGGGAGATGCAGGTCTACTAGACAGAATAGAAGATCTGCGCCAGGTGTGTTTCTCTGCATTGGTGTCCCATCACAGGCCCACAAGTGTATGTGTGATCTTTGACTCCTGGCAGTTCACAAGCAGGCGGCCAGGAAACGGTTTCAGCCTATCAACCACTGAGGAGACAAAGCCTTTGTATATGGAATGAGGAAGCAATGAACACATTCAGCCTGTCACAGGAGTTCCCTGAGTGTTCAGAATTATAAATTCTCCATGTCACTGTATATTATTGAGCCCAAGTAGCTCGCCGTGATCGTATAGTGGTTAGTACTCTGCGTTGTGGGCGCAGCAACCTCGGTTCGAATCCGAGTCACGGCATTGTGGTTGGCAATGTCACGGCAGTTGGGTTTCTCTTTTACAGAATTACCAAATGTACCAGTTGTTTTTGTAAAATGTCTATTAAAAACAGATCCTTTAAAATATTTAAACGATCTAACGACAAATTATTTAAACACACATGATTATAAGATGTAGCTATATTGTACCTACTGACATAAATTATCGTTCTTGAACCTATTTGCGGTGGGGGGAACGGAGCTCTCCCCCATGCCAATCAGAATGCAGTTGCAGTTGAGTGACCTGTGTTGTGGCTGTCTAGAGGGAATGCACAAATGTAGCTGTCTCGCAGCCCAATCCAGACGTCAATTGGAGACAGGTTTTCAGGCAAATAGAGCAGTAAGTGCAGAGAAATGCTCACTCTCTAAAAATGGCATTTATAAAATAGTAAAGTTAAATCCAAACTTACCAGTAAATAGGATTTATCAATAAATAAATAAAGCTTCTCCTCTCTGATATGGAATTACCCCCCAAAAAGTATAAGGGAATACCCAATGCTAACCTATGAGAGGGGCAGACCTCACAGTAGTGAAAGATGTAATAGACTGTTTGGTACTACCAGGACATGCAAACTACCACAGTACATGTCTTACCTTTTACTTACATAGCATGATGCCCCTAGGACTACCTAGGGCCTACCTTAGGGGTTAATTATATGTAATAAAATTGGAGTTTAAGGCTTGGCAAGTAGTTTTAAATGGCAAGTCGAAGTGGCAGTACACTGCAGCACAGGCACTGCAGTAGCAGGCTGGAGACAGGTTTGAAATGCTACTTCTTTGGGCGGCACAATCAGTCCCTGGGTATATGGTATAGCACTTTACAAGGGGCTTTCAAGCCAATTAAATCTGTCAGTCAGGTATACTCCAATTACACACATGATTAGGGAAGAAGCACGTGCACTTCAGCACTGATTAGTAGCGATAAAGTGATCAGAGTCCTAAGGCCAACAAAAAGATACAGCAAAATGCGTAGGTGAAAAGCAATAAGGTAGGGTTGAGGCCACCTTAAGAATGCAAGGTCTAACAAAAACAAACTAAGGATAACATGAGTAAAACATCAGGTTTCTCTACGGCATTTGGTGAGACAAGTGTGCCTTCTTTTATCTTCCATAAATGCAATCTTTCCCGGACCCCTTTATTATATAGCTCTTCAAGTAAAAAAGATAAAGCACTTACAAAGGAGCCTCAAATACTCAAAGATGGTAGACTTCTGTAATATGGGCCATAGACTAAAAGCAGCACGAAAACAGAGTGCAATAGGGTCCCAAAAACTTGAGTGCCACATGAGAGTATGCATGAAAGCCTATCCTTTTCCAAACTAGAGATATACTCATGCAATTTTTGTTTTTAGGAGAGAATGTGCCTGCTGAAAAATACATTATTTTAAAAAAGTGCATTGCAGAATACCAGGAATTTGCTGTGGGACACCTTGAAAACTTTCATACAGATTATTTGCACAAAACTTACAGTCAGTTGTTGTGGCCGAGTGGTTAAGGCGATGGACTAGAAATCCATTGTGGTCTCCCCGCGCAGGTTCGAATCCTGCCAACAACGAGAAACTTTTTAACATCGGCTACAATTTCAGAAGTTAACCTTTAGAATTTCTTCCATGTCAGTTTTATAAATAGGTGGCTTATTTTGGTGTCACTATTGCCCTTTCACATATTTATTATCGCTACCCCTTTCATATCTTTGCTATAACTCTCGTCCTACATTAGCGCTGGTGCAAACACTTCAAATTATTATACCCTGGCTCTCTCAGTCATACCATTCATGCACTTGAAACTTACTTTACCAATAAAAGAAGCAAATAGAAAAATAAAATAAAAGTGCTTGCTGGATTAGGCAAACACACTTCATAAAACTGCATTTTCTTTTCTATTCTCCCCGTGTTACAAGCTTAACTGCTCCCTGTGTAATTTCTCTTAGCCTGCTGTCCCAGGAAGAGAATTTTATCTACAGGCTCTTTCCGTGTTTTTTTCCTAGTCTTTCTTTCCCTTTTCTTAGATTTGTAACTGTTCCTTTATGTGCTCTATTTAGGCGCCATTAATCTCATTTGAGCTCCTTGTACCTGCTGCTGTTTTCCCCACACCTCATACTGCCTTTCCCTCTTTCTCTCTTTCTCTGAGGTTGGTGGCTACTTTCCAAAGCTTCTGATGCCCCAATGTTCCTTCATCTTGTTGTCAGACGTGAATTGGAAAAGCAACCAAATTAACAAGCCTTTACCACTCATAGATGGCAGAGGTTTATACTTTAATTCAATGAGCTAAGAAAAGCGTGTTGTGGGGCCCCTACGAGCCATGGTGCTTGCTTCATCATAATTGGGCGCGCAGTCATTAGCCACAGCTCTGATCATGGGTCACTGAGGTCAGTTTCAATAATTCCTCAAAAACCTAACCATGCAGTCCCCCCTAACTGTATAGTTATCTTGCTTTACTGCTGTTTGTGTGATTAGCTGGGAGGAGCTCACGGCAGCATCCTCCCTATAAAAGTATAGATGGACCGCTCCTTAATTTTTTCTTGCTTCACATACAGATGGCTTGAGGAGGTACAGGGGAGATGCAGGTCTAATAGACAGAATAGAAGATCTGCGCCAGGTGTGTTTCTCTGCATTGGTGTCCCATCACAGGCCAACAAGTGTATGTGTGATCTTTGACTTCTGGCAGTTCACAAGCAGGCAACCAGGAAACGGTTTCAGCCTATCAACCACTGAGGAGACAAAGCCTTTGTATAAGGAATGAGGAAGCAATGAACACATTCCGCCTATCACTGGAGTTCCCTGAGTGTTTCGAATTATAAATTCTCCATGTCACTGTATGTTATCGAGCCCAAGTAGCTCGCCGTGATCGTATAGTGGTTAGTACTCTGCGTTGTGGCTGCAGCAACCTCGGTTCGAATCCGAGTCACGGCATTGTGGTTGGCAATGTCACGGCAGTTGGGTTTTTCTTTTACAGAATTACCAAATGTACCAGTTGTTTTTGTAAAATGTCTATTAAAAACAGATCCTTTAAAATATTTAAACGATTTAACGACAAATTATTTAAACACACATGATTATAAGATGTAGCCTTATTTTTGTTTTTAGGAGAGAATGTGCCTGCTGAAAAAAACATTATTTTTAAAAAGTGCATTGCAGGATATCAGGAATTTGCTGTGGCACACCTTGAAAACTTTCATGCAGATTATTTGCACAAAACTTACAGTCAGTTGTTGTGGCCGAGTGGTTAAGGCGATGGACTAGAAATCCATTGGGTTCTCCCGCGCAGGTTCAAATCCTGCCAACAACGAGAAACTTTTTAACATCGGCTACAATTTCAGAAGTTAACCTTTAGAATTTCTTCCATGTCAGTTTTATAAATAGGTGGCTTATTTTGGTGTCACTATTGCCCTTTCACATATTTATTATCGCTACCCCTTTCATATCTTTGCTATAACTCTCGTCCTACATTAGCGCTGGTGCAAACACTTCAAATTATTATACCCTGGCTCTCTCAGTCATACCATTCATGCACTTGAAACTTACTTTACCAATAAAAGAAGCAAATAGAAAAATAAAACAAAAGTGCTTGCTGGATTAGGCAAACACACTTCATAAAACTGCATTTTCTTTTCTATTCTCCCCGTGTTACAAGCTTAACTGCTCCCTGTGTAATTTCTCTTAGCCTGCTGTCCCAGAAAGAGAATTTTATCTACAGGCTCTTTCCGTGTTTTTTTCCTAGTCTTTCTTTCCCTTTTCTTAGATTTGTAACTGTTCCTTTACGTGCTCTATTTAGGCGCCATTAATCTCATTTGAGCTCCTTGTACCTGCTGCTGTTTTCTCCACACCTCATACTGCCTTTTCCCTCTTTCTCTCTTTCTCTGAGGTTGGTGGCTACTTTCCAAAGCTTCTGATGCCCCAATGTTCCTTCATCTTGTTGTCAGACGTGAATTGGAAAAGCAACCAAATTAACAAGCCTTTACCACTCATACATGGCAGAGGTTTATACTTTAATTCAATGAGCTAAGAAAAGCGTGTTGTGGGGCCCCTACGAGCCATGGTGCTTGCTTCATCATAATTGGGCGCGCAGTCATTAGCCACAGCTCTGATCATGGGTCACTGAGGTCAGTTTCAATAATTCCTCAAAAACCTATCCATGCAGTCCCCCCTAACTGTGTAGTTATCTTGCTTTACTGCTGTTTGTGTGATTAGCTGGGAGGAGCTCACGGCAGCATCCTCCCTATAAAAGTGTAGATGGACCGCTCCTTAACTTTTTCTTGCTTCACATACAGATGGCTTGAGGAGGTACAGGGGAGATGCAGGTCTAATAGACAGAATAGAAGATCTGCGCCAGGTGTGTTTCTCTGCATTGGTGTCCCATCACAGGCCCACAAGTGTATGTGTGATCTTTGACTTCTGGCAGTTCACAAGCAGGCGGCCAGGAAACGGTTTCAGCCTATCAACCACTGAGGAGACAAAGCCTTTGTATAAGGAATGAGGAAGCAATGAACACATTCAGCCTATCACAGGAGTTCCCTGAGTGTTTCGAATTATAAATTCTCCATGTCACTGTATGTTATTGAGCCCAAGTAGCTCGCCGTGATCGTATAGTGGTTAGTACTCTGCGTTGTGGCCGCAGCAACCTCGGTTCGAATCCGAGTCTCAGCATTGTGGTTGGCAATGTCACGGCAGTTGGGTTTTTCTTTTACAGAATTACCAAATGTACCAGTTGTTTTTGTAAAATGTCTATTAAAAACAGATCCTTTAAAATATTTAAACGATCTAACGACAAATTATTTAAACACACATGATTATAAGATGTAGCCTTATTTTTGTTTTTAGGAGAGAATGTGCCTGCTGAAAAAAACATTATTTTTAAAAAGTGCATTGCAGGATATCAGGAATTTTCTGTGGGACACCTTGACAACTTTCATACAGATTATTTGCACAAAACTTGCAGTCAGTTGTTGTGGCCGAGTGGTTAAGGCGATGGACTAGAAATCCATTGGGGTCCCCCCGCGCAGGTTCGAATCCTGCCAACAACGAGAAACTTTTTAACATCGGCTACAATTTCAGAAGCTAACCTTTAGAATTTCTTCCATGTCAGTTTTATAAATAGGTGGCTTATTTTGGTGTCACTATTGCCCTTTCACATATTTATTATCGCTACCCCTTTCATATCTTTGCTATAACTCTCGTCCTACATTAGCGCTGGTGCAAACACTTCAAATTATTATACCCTGGCTCTCTCAGTCATACCATTCATGCACTTGAAACTTACTTTACCAATAAAAGAAGCAAATAGAAAAATAAAATAAAAGTGCTTGCTGGATTAGGCAAACACACTTCATAAAACTGCATTTTCTTTTCTATTCTCCCCGTGTTACAAGCTTAACTGCTCCCTGTGTAATTTCTCTTAGCCTGCTGTCCCAGGAAGAGAATTTTATCTACAGGCTCTTTCCGTGTTTTTTTCCTAGTCTTTCTTTCCCTTTTCTTAGATTTGTAACTGTTCCTTTATGTGCTCTATTTAGGCGCCATTAATCTCATTTGAGCTCCTTGTACCTGCTGCTGTTTTCCCCACACCTCATACTGCCTTTCCCTCTTTCTCTCTTTCTCTGAGGTTGGTGGCTACTTTCCAAAGCTTCTGATGCCCCAATGTTCCTTCATCTTGTTGTCAGACGTGAATTGGAAAAGCAACCAAATTAACAAGCCTTTACCACTCATAGATGGCAGAGGTTTATACTTTAATTCAATGAGCTAAGAAAAGCGTGTTGTGGGGCCCCTACGAGCCATGGTGCTTGCTTCATCATAATTGGGCGCGCAGTCATTAGCCACAGCTCTGATCATGGGTCACTGAGGTCAGTTTCAATAATTCCTCAAAAACCTAACCATGCAGTCCCCCCTAACTGTATAGTTATCTTGCTTTACTGCTGTTTGTGTGATTAGCTGGGAGGAGCTCACGGCAGCATCCACCCTATAAAAGTATAGATGGACCGCTCCTTAATTTTTTCTTGCTTCACATACAGATGGCTTGAGGAGGTACAGGGGAGATGCAGGTCTAATAGACAGAATAGAAGATCTGCGCCAGGTGTGTTTCTCTGCATTGGTGTCCCATCACAGGCCAACAAGTGTATGTGTGATCTTTGACTTCTGGCAGTTCACAAGCAGGCAACCAGGAAACGGTTTCAGCCTATCAACCACTGAGGAGACAAAGCCTTTGTATAAGGAATGAGGAAGCAATGAACACATTCCGCCTATCACTGGAGTTCCCTGAGTGTTTCGAATTATAAATTCTCCATGTCACTGTATGTTATCGAGCCCAAGTAGCTCGCCGTGATCGTATAGTGGTTAGTACTCTGCGTTGTGGCTGCAGCAACCTCGGTTCGAATCCGAGTCACGGCATTGTGGTTGGCAATGTCACGGCAGTTGGGTTTTTCTTTTACAGAATTACCAAATGTACCAGTTGTTTTTGTAAAATGTCTATTAAAAACAGATCCTTTAAAATATTTAAACGATTTAACGACAAATTATTTAAACACACATGATTATAAGATGTAGCCTTATTTTTGTTTTTAGGAGAGAATGTGCCTGCTGAAAAAAACATTATTTTTAAAAAGTGCATTGCAGGATATCAGGAATTTGCTGTGGCACACCTTGAAAACTTTCATGCAGATTATTTGCACAAAACTTACAGTCAGTTGTTGTGGCCGAGTGGTTAAGGCGATGGACTAGAAATCCATTGGGTTCTCCCGCGCAGGTTCAAATCCTGCCAACAACGAGAAACTTTTTAACATCGGCTACAATTTCAGAAGTTAACCTTTAGAATTTCTTCCATGTCAGTTTTATAAATAGGTGGCTTATTTTGGTGTCACTATTGCCCTTTCACATATTTATTATCGCTACCCCTTTCATATCTTTGCTATAACTCTCGTCCTACATTAGCGCTGGTGCAAACACTTCAAATTATTATACCCTGGCTCTCTCAGTCATACCATTCATGCACTTGAAACTTACTTTACCAATAAAAGAAGCAAATAGAAAAATAAAACAAAAGTGCTTGCTGGATTAGGCAAACACACTTCATAAAACTGCATTTTCTTTTCTATTCTCCCCGTGTTACAAGCTTAACTGCTCCCTGTGTAATTTCTCTTAGCCTGCTGTCCCAGAAAGAGAATTTTATCTACAGGCTCTTTCCGTGTTTTTTTCCTAGTCTTTCTTTCCCTTTTCTTAGATTTGTAACTGTTCCTTTACGTGCTCTATTTAGGCGCCATTAATCTCATTTGAGCTCCTTGTACCTGCTGCTGTTTTCTCCACACCTCATACTGCCTTTTCTCTCTTTCTCTGAGGTTGGTGGCTACTTTCCAAAGCTTCTGATGCCCCAATGTTCCTTCATCTTGTTGTCAGACGTGAATTGGAAAAGCAACCAAATTAACAAGCCTTTACCACTCATACATGGCAGAGGTTTATACTTTAATTCAATGAGCTAAGAAAAGCGTGTTGTGGGGCCCCTACGAGCCATGGTGCTTGCTTCATCATAATTGGGCACGCAGTCATTAGCCACAGCTCTGATCATGGGTCACTGAGGTCAGTTTCAATAATTCCTCAAAAACCTATCCATGCAGTCCCCCCTAACTGTGTAGTTATCTTGCTTTACTGCTGTTTGTGTGATTAGCTGGGAGGAGCTCACGGCAGCATCCTCCCTATAAAAGTGTAGATGGACCGCTCCTTAACTTTTTCTTGCTTCACATACAGATGGCTTGAGGAGGTACAGGGGAGATGCAGGTCTAATAGACAGAATAGAAGATCTGCGCCAGGTGTGTTTCTCTGCATTGGTGTCCCATCACAGGCCCACAAGTGTATGTGTGATCTTTGACTTCTGGCAGTTCACAAGCAGGCGGCCAGGAAACGGTTTCAGCCTATCAACCACTGAGGAGACAAAGCCTTTGTATAAGGAATGAGGAAGCAATGAACACATTCAGCCTATCACAGGAGTTCCCTGAGTGTTTCGAATTATAAATTCTCCATGTCACTGTATGTTATTGAGCCCAAGTAGCTCGCCGTGATCGTATAGTGGTTAGTACTCTGCGTTGTGGCCGCAGCAACCTCGGTTCGAATCCGAGTCTCAGCATTGTGGTTGGCAATGTCACGGCAGTTGGGTTTTTCTTTTACAGAATTACCAAATGTACCAGTTGTTTTTGTAAAATGTCTATTAAAAACAGATCCTTTAAAATATTTAAACGATCTAACGACAAATTATTTAAACACACATGATTATAAGATGTAGCCTTATTTTTGTTTTTAGGAGAGAATGTGCCTGCTGAAAAAAACATTATTTTTAAAAAGTGCATTGCAGGATATCAGGAATTTTCTGTGGGACACCTTGACAACTTTCATACAGATTATTTGCACAAAACTTGCAGTCAGTTGTTGTGGCCGAGTGGTTAAGGCGATGGACTAGAAATCCATTGGGGTCCCCCCGCGCAGGTTCGAATCCTGCCAACAACGAGAAACTTTTTAACATCGGCTACAATTTCAGAAGCTAACCTTTAGAATTTCTTCCATGTCAGTTTTATAAATAGGTGGCTTATTTTGGTGTCACTATTGCCCTTTCACATATTTATTATCGCTACCCCTTTCATATCTTTGCTATAACTCTCGTCCTACATTAGCGCTGGTGCAAACACTTCAAATTATTATACCCTGGCTCTCTGTCATACCATTCATGCACTTGAAACTTACTTTACCAATAAAAGAAGCAAATAGAAAAATAAAACAAAAGTGCTTGCTGGATTAGGCAACACACTTCATAAAACTGCATTTTCTTTTCTATTCTCCCCGTGTTACAAGCTTAACTGCTCCCTGTGTAATTTCTCTTAGCCTGCTGTCCCAGGAAGAGAATTTTATCTACAGGCTCTTTCCGTGTTTTTTTCCTAGTCTTTCTTTCCTTTTTCTTAGATTTGTAACTGTTCCTTTACGTGCTCTATTTAGGCGCCATTAATCTCATTTGAGCTCCTTGTACCTGCTGCTGTTTTCTCCACACCTCATACTGCCTTTTCCCTCTTTCTCTGAGGTTGGTGGCTACTTTCCAAAGCTTCTGATGCCCCAATGTTCCTTCATCTTGTTGTCAGACGTGAATTGGAAAAGCAACCAAATTAACAAGCCTTTACCACTCATATATGGCAGAGGTTTATACTTTAATTGAGCTAAGAAAAGCGTGTTGTGGGGCCCCTACGAGCCATGGTGCTTGCTTCATCATAATTAGGCACGCAGTCATTAGCCACAGCTCTGATCATGGGTCACTGAGGTCAGTTTCAATAATTCCTCAAAAACCTAACCATGCAGTCCCCCCTAACTGTGTAGTTATCTTGCTTTACTGCTGTTTGTGTGATTAGCTGGGAGGAGCTCATGGCAGCATCCTCCCTATAAAAGTGTAGATGGACCGCTCCTTAACTCTTTCTTGCTTCACATACAGATGGCTTGAGGAGGTACAGGGGAGATGCAGGTCTACTAGACAGTATAGAAGATCTGCGCCAGGTGTGTTTCTCTGCATTGGTGTCCCATCACAGGCCCACAAGTGTATGTGTGATCTTTGACTCCTGGCAGTTCACAAGCAGGCGGCCAGGAAACGGTTTCAGCCTATCAACCACTGAGGAGACAAAGCCTTTGTATAAGGAATGAGGAAGCAATTAACACATTCAGCCTATCACAGGAGTTCCCTGAGTGTACCGAATTATAAATTCTCCATGTCACTGTATGTTATTGACCCCAAGTAGCTCGCCGTGATCGTATAGTGGTTAGTACTCTGCGTTGTGGCCGCAGCAACCTCGGTTCGAATCCGAGTCACGGCATTGTGGTTGGCAATGTCACGGCAGTTGGGTTTTTCTTTTACAGAATTACCAAATGTACCAGTTGTTTTTGTAAAATGTCTATTAAAAACAGATCCTTTAAAATATTTAAACGATCTAACGACAAATTATTTTAACACACATGATTATAAGATGTAGCTATATTGTACCTACTGACATAAATTATCGTTCTTGAACCTATTTGCGGTGGGGGAATGGAGCTCTCCCCCATGCCAATCAGAATGCAGATGAATGCAGTTGCAGTTGAGTGACCTGTATTGTGGCTGTCTAGAGGGAATGCACAAATGTAGCTGTCTCGCAGCCCAATCCAGACGTCAATTGGAGACAGGTTTTCAGGCAAATAGAGCAGTAAGTGCAGAGAAATGCTCACTCTCTAAAAATGGCATTTATAAAGTAGTAAAGTTAAATCCAACCTCACCAGTAAATAGGATTTATCAATAAATAAATAAAGCTTCTCCTCTCTGATATGGAATTACCCCCCAAAAAGTATAAGGGAATACCCAATGCTAACCTACGAGAGGGGCAGACCTCACAGTAGTGAAAAATTTAATAGACTGTTTTGTACTACCAGGACATGCAAACTACCACAGTACATGTCTTACCTTTTACTTACATAGCATGATGCCCCTAGGACTACCTAGGGCCTACCTTTTGGTTAATTATATGTAATAAAATTGGAGTTTAAGGCTTGGCAAGTAGTTTTAAATGGCAAGTCGAAGTGGCAGTACACTGCAGCACAGGCACTGCAGTAGCAGGCTTGAGACAGGTTTGAAATGATACTTTTTTGGGCGGCACAATCAGTTCCTGGGTATATGGTATACCACTTTACAAGGGGCTTTCAAGTCAATGAAATCTGTCAGTCAGGTATACTCCAATTACACACATGATTAGGGAAGAAGCACGTACACTTCAGCACTGATTAGTAGCAATAAAGTGATCAGAGTCCTAAGGCCAACAAAAAGATACAGCAAAATGCGTAGGTGAAAAGCAATAAGGTAGGGTTGAGGCCACCTTAAGAATGCAAGGTCTAACAAAAACAAACTAAGGATAACATGAGTTAAAACATCAGGTTTCTCTACGGCATTTGGTGAGACAAGTGTGCCTTCTTTTATCTTCCATAAATGCAATCTTTCCCTGACCCCTTTATTATATAGCTCTTCAAGTAAAAAAGATAAAGCACTTACAAAGGAGCCTCAAATACTCAAAGATGGTAGACTTCTGTAATATGGGCCATAGACTAAAAGCAGCACGAAAACAGAGTGCAATAGGGTCCCAAAAACTTGAGTGCCACATGAGAGTATGCATGAAAGCCTATCCTTTTCCAAACTAGAGATATACTCATGCAATTTTTGTTTTTAGGAGAGAATGTGCCCGCTGAAAAATACATTATTTTAAAAAAGTGCATTGCAGAATGCCAGGAATTTGCTGTGGGACACCTTGAAAACTTCGATACAGATTATTTGCACAAAACTTACAGTCAGTTGTTGTGGCCGAGTGGTTAAGGCGATGGACTAGAAATCCATTGGGGTCTCCCCGCGCAGGTTCGAATCCTGCCAACAACGAGAAACTTTTTAACATCGGCTACAATTTCAGAAGTTAACCTTTAGAATTTCTTCCATGTCAGTTTTATAAATAGGTGGCTTATTTTGGTGTCACTATTGCCCTTTCACATATTTATTATCGCTACCCCTTTCATATCTTTGCTATAACTCTCGTCCTACATTAGCGCTGGTGCAAACACTTCAAATTATTATACCCTGGCTCTCTCAGTCATACCATTCATGCACTTGAAACTTACTTTACCAATAAAAGAAGCAAATAGAAAATAAAATAAAAGTGCTTGCTGGATTAGGCAAACACACTTCATAAAACTGCATTTTCTTTTCTATTCTCCCCGTGTTACAAGCTTAACTGCTCCCTGTGTAATTTCTCTTAGCCTGCTGTCCCAGGAAGAGAATTTTATCTACAGGCTCTTTCCGTGTTTTTTTCCTCGTCTTTCTTTCCCTTTTCTTAGATTTGTAACTGTTCCTTTATGTGCTCTATTTAGGCGCCATTAATCTCCTTTGAGCTCCTTGTACCTGCTGCTGTTTTCTCCACACCTCATACTGCCTTTTCCCTCTTTCTCTCTTTCTCTGAGGTTGGTGGCTACTTTCCAAAGCTTCTGATGCCCCAATGTTCCTTCATCTTGTTGTCAGACGTGAATTGGAAAAGCAACCAAATTAACAAGCCTTTACCACTCATACATGGCAGAGGTTTATACTTTAATTCAATGAGCTAAGAAAAGCGTGTTGTGGGGCCCCTACGAGCCATGGTGCTTGCTTCATCATAATTAGGCACGCAGTCATTAGCCACAGCTCTGATCATGGGTCACTGAGGTCATTTTCAATAATTCCTCAAAAACCTAACCGTGCAGTCCCCCCTAACTGTATAGTTATCTTGCTTTACTGCTGTTTGTGTGATTAGCTGGGAGGAGCTCACGGCAGCATCCTCCCTATAAAAGTATAGATGGACCGCTCCTTAACTTTTTCTTGCTTCACATACAGATGGCTTGAGGAGGTACAGGGGAGATGCAGGTCTAATAGACAGAATAGAAGATCTGCGCCAGGTGTGTTTCTCTGCATTGGTGTCCCATCACAGGCCAACAAGTGTATGTGTGATCTTTGACTTCTGGCAGTTCACAAGCAGGCAACCAGGAAACGGTTTCAGCCTATCAACCACTGAGGAGACAAAGCCTTTGTATAAGGAATGAGGAAGCAATGACCACATTCAGCCTATCACTGGAGTTCCCTGAGTGTTTCGAATTATAAATTCTCCATGTCACTGTATGTTATTGAGCCCAAGTAGCTCGCCGTGATTGTATAGTGGTTAGTACTCTGCGTTGTGGCTGCAGCAACCTCGGTTCGAATCTGAGTCACGGCATTGTGGTTGGCAATGTCACGGCAGTTGGGTTTTTCTTTTACAGAATTACCAAATGTACCAGTTGTTTTTGTAAAATGTCTATTAAAAACAGATCCTTTAAAATATTTAAACGATTTAACGACAAATTATTTAAACACACATGATTATAAGATGTAGCCTTATTTTTGTTTTTAGGAGAGAATGTGCCTGCTGAAAAAAACATTATTTTTAAAAAGTGCATTGCAGGATATCAGGAATTTGCTGTGGCACACCTTGAAAACTTTCATGCAGATTATTTGCACAAAACTTACAGTCAGTTGTTGTGGCCGAGTGGTTAAGGCGATGGACTAGAAATCCATTGGGGTCTCCCCGCGCAGGTTCGAATCCTGCCAACAACGAGAAACTTTTTAACATCGGCTACAATTTCAGAAGTTAACCTTTAGAATTTCTTCCATGTCAGTTTTATAAATAGGTGGCTTATTTTGGTGTCACTATTGCCCTTTCACATATTTATTATCGCTACCCCTTTCATATCTTTGCTATAACTCTCGTCCTACATTAGCGCTGGTGCAAACACTTCAAATTATTATACCCTGGCTCTCTCAGTCATACCATTCATGCACTTGAAACTTACTTTACCAATAAAAGAAGCAAATAGAAAATAAAATAAAAGTGCTTGCTGGATTAGGCAAACACACTTCATAAAACTGCATTTTCTTTTCTATTCTCCCCGTGTTACAAGCTTAACTGCTCCCTGTGTAATTTCTCTTAGCCTGCTGTCCCAGGAAGAGAATTTTATCTACAGGCTCTTTCCGTGTTTTTTTCCTCGTCTTTCTTTCCCTTTTCTTAGATTTGTAACTGTTCCTTTATGTGCTCTATTTAGGCGCCATTAATCTCCTTTGAGCTCCTTGTACCTGCTGCTGTTTTCTCCACACCTCATACTGCCTTTTCCCTCTTTCTCTCTTTCTCTGAGGTTGGTGGCTACTTTCCAAAGCTTCTGATGCCCCAATGTTCCTTCATCTTGTTGTCAGACGTGAATTGGAAAAGCAACCAAATTAACAAGCCTTTACCACTCATACATGGCAGAGGTTTATACTTTAATTCAATGAGCTAAGAAAAGCGTGTTGTGGGGCCCCTACGAGCCATGGTGCTTGCTTCATCATAATTAGGCACGCAGTCATTAGCCACAGCTCTGATCATGGGTCACTGAGGTCATTTTCAATAATTCCTCAAAAACCTAACCGTGCAGTCCCCCCTAACTGTATAGTTATCTTGCTTTACTGCTGTTTGTGTGATTAGCTGGGAGGAGCTCACGGCAGCATCCTCCCTATAAAAGTATAGATGGACCGCTCCTTAACTTTTTCTTGCTTCACATACAGATGGCTTGAGGAGGTACAGGGGAGATGCAGGTCTAATAGACAGAATAGAAGATCTGCGCCAGGTGTGTTTCTCTGCATTGGTGTCCCATCACAGGCCAACAAGTGTATGTGTGATCTTTGACTTCTGGCAGTTCACAAGCAGGCAACCAGGAAACGGTTTCAGCCTATCAACCACTGAGGAGACAAAGCCTTTGTATAAGGAATGAGGAAGCAATGACCACATTCAGCCTATCACTGGAGTTCCCTGAGTGTTTCGAATTATAAATTCTCCATGTCACTGTATGTTATTGAGCCCAAGTAGCTCGCCGTGATTGTATAGTGGTTAGTACTCTGCGTTGTGGCTGCAGCAACCTCGGTTCGAATCTGAGTCACGGCATTGTGGTTGGCAATGTCACGGCAGTTGGGTTTTTCTTTTACAGAATTACCAAATGTACCAGTTGTTTTTGTAAAATGTCTATTAAAAACAGATCCTTTAAAATATTTAAACGATTTAACGACAAATTATTTAAACACACATGATTATAAGATGTAGCCTTATTTTTGTTTTTAGGAGAGAATGTGCCTGCTGAAAAAAACATTATTTTTAAAAAGTGCATTGCAGGATATCAGGAATTTGCTGTGGCACACCTTGAAAACTTTCATGCAGATTATTTGCACAAAACTTACAGTCAGTTGTTGTGGCCGAGTGGTTAAGGCGATGGACTAGAAATCCATTGGGGTCTCCCCGCGCAGGTTCGAATCCTGCCAACAACGAGAAACTTTTTAACATCGGCTACAATTTCAGAAGTTAACCTTTAGAATTTCTTCCATGTCAGTTTTATAAATAGGTGGCTTATTTTGGTGTCACTATTGCCCTTTCACATATTTATTATCGCTACCCCTTTCATATCTTTGCTATAACTCTCGTCCTACATTAGCGCTGGTGCAAACACTTCAAATTATTATACCCTGGCTCTCTCAGTCATACCATTCATGCACTTGAAACTTACTTTACCAATAAAAGAAGCAAATAGAAAAATAAAACAAAAGTGCTTGTTGGATTAGGCAAACACACTTCATAAAACTGCATTTTCTTTTCTATTCTCCCCGTGTTACAAGCTTAACTGCTCCCTGTGTAATTTCTCTTAGCCTGCTGTCCCAGGAAGAGAATTTTATCTACAGGCTCTTTCCGTGTTTTTTTCCTCGTCTTTCTTTCCCTTTTCTTAGATTTGTAACTGTTCCTTTATGTGCTCTATTTAGGCGCCATTAATCTCCTTTGAGCTCCTTGTACCTGCTGCTGTTTTCTCCACACCTCATACTGCCTTTTCCCTCTTTCTCTCTTTCTCTGAGGTTGGTGGCTACTTTCCAAAGCTTCTGATGCCCCAATGTTCCTTCATCTTGTTGTCAGACGTGAATTGGAAAAGCAACCAAATTAACAAGCCTTTACCACTCATACATGGCAGAGGTTTATACTTTAATTCAATGAGCTAAGAAAAGCGTGTTGTGGGGCCCCTACGAGCCATGGTGCTTGCTTCATCATAATTAGGCACGCAGTCATTAGCCACAGCTCTGATCATGGGTCACTGAGGTCATTTTCAATAATTCCTCAAAAACCTAACCGTGCAGTCCCCCCTAACTGTATAGTTATCTTGCTTTACTGCTGTTTGTGTGATTAGCTGGGAGGAGCTCACGGCAGCATCCTCCCTATAAAAGTATAGATGGACCGCTCCTTAACTTTTTCTTGCTTCACATACAGATGGCTTGAGGAGGTACAGGGGAGATGCAGGTCTAATAGACAGAATAGAAGATCTGCGCCAGGTGTGTTTCTCTGCATTGGTGTCCCATCACAGGCCAACAAGTGTATGTGTGATCTTTGACTTCTGGCAGTTCACAAGCAGGCAACCAGGAAACGGTTTCAGCCTATCAACCACTGAGGAGACAAAGCCTTTGTATAAGGAATGAGGAAGCAATGACCACATTCAGCCTATCACTGGAGTTCCCTGAGTGTTTCGAATTATAAATTCTCCATGTCACTGTATGTTATTGAGCCCAAGTAGCTCGCCGTGATTGTATAGTGGTTAGTACTCTGCGTTGTGGCTGCAGCAACCTCGGTTCGAATCTGAGTCACGGCATTGTGGTTGGCAATGTCACGGCAGTTGGGTTTTTCTTTTACAGAATTACCAAATGTACCAGTTGTTTTTGTAAAATGTCTATTAAAAACAGATCCTTTAAAATATTTAAACGATTTAACGACAAATTATTTAAACACACATGATTATAAGATGTAGCCTTATTTTTGTTTTTAGGAGACAATGTGCCTGCTGAAAAAAACGTTATTTTTAAAAAGTGCATTGCAGGATATCAGGAATTTGCTGTGGCACACCTTGAAAACTTTCATGCAGATTATTTGCACAAAACTTACAGTCAGTTGTTGTGGCCGAGTGGTTAAGGCGATGGACTAGAAATCCATTGGGGTCTCCCCGCGCAGGTTCGAATCCTGCCAACAACGAGAAACTTTTTAACATCGGCTACAATTTCAGAAGTTAACCTTTAGAATTTCTTCCATGTCAGTTTTATAAATAGGTGGCTTATTTTGGTGTCACTATTGCCCTTTCACATATTTATTATCGCTACCCCTTTCATATCTTTGCTATAACTCTCGTCCTACATTAGCGCTGGTGCAAACACTTCAAATTATTATACCCTGGCTCTCTCAGTCATACCATTCATGCACTTGAAACTTACTTTACCAATAAAAGAAGCAAATAGAAAAATAAAACAAAAGTGCTTGTTGGATTAGGCAAACACACTTCATAAAACTGCATTTTCTTTTCTATTCTCCCCGTGTTACAAGCTTAACTGCTCCCTGTGTAATTTCTCTTAGCCTGCTGTCCTAGGAAGAGAATTTTATCTACAGGCTCTTTCCGTGTTTTTTTCCTAGTCTTTCTTTCCCTTTTCTTAGATTTGTAACTGTTCCTTTACGTGCTCTATTTAGGCGCCATTAATCTCATTTGAGCTCCTTGTACCTGCTGCTGTTTTCTCCACACCTCATACTGCCTTTTCCCTCTTTCTCTCTTTCTCTGAGGTTGGTGGCTACTTTCCAAAGCTTCTGATGCCCCAATGTTCCTTCATCTTGTTGTCAGACGTGAACTGGAAAAGCAACCAAATTAACATGCCTTTACCACTCATACATGGCAGAGGTTTATACTTTAATTCAATGAGCTAAGAAAAGCGTGTTGTGGGGCCCCTACGAGCCATGGTGCTTGCTTCATCATAATTGGGCACGCAGTCATTAGCCACAGCTCTGATCATGGGTCACTGAGGTCAGTTTCAATAATTCCTCAAAAACCTATCCATGCAGTCCCCCCTAACTGTGTAGTTATCTTGCTTTACTGCTGTTTGTATGATTAGCTGGGAGGAGCTCACGGCAGCATCCTCCCTATAAAAGTGTAGATGGACCGCTCCTTAACTTTTTCTTGCTTCACTTACAGATGGCTTGAGGAGGTACAGGGGAGATGCAGGTCTAATAGACAGAATAGAAGATCTGCGCCAGGTGTGTTTCTCTGCATTGGTGTCCCATCACAGGCCCACAAGTGTATGTGTGATCTTTGACTTCTGGCAGTTCACAAGCAGGCGGCCAGGAAATGGTTTCAGCCTATCAACCACTGAGGAGACAAAGCCTTTGTATAAGCAATGAGGAAGCAATGAACACATTCAGCCTATCACAGGAGTTCCCTGAGTGTTCCGAATTATAAATTCTCCATGTCACTGCATGTTATTGAGCCCAAGTAGCTTGCCGTGATTGTATTGTGGTTAGTACTCTGTGTTGTGGCCGCAGCAACCTCGGTTCGAATCCGAGTCACGGCATTGTGGTTGGCAATGTCACGGCAGTTGGGTTTTTCTTTTACAGAATTACCAAATGTACCAGTTGTTTTTGTAAAATGTCTATTAAAAACAGATCCTTTAAAATATTTAAACGATCTAACGACAAATTATTTAAACACACATGATTATAAGATGTAGCCTTATTTTTGTTTTTAGGAGAGAATGTGCCTGCTGAAAAAAACATTATTTTTAAAAAGTGCATTGCAGGATATCAGGAATTTGCTGTGGCACACCTTGAAAACTTTCATGCAGATTATTTGCACAAAACTTACAGTCAGTTGTTGTGGCCGAGTGGTTAAGGCGATGGACTAGAAATCCATTGGGGTCTCCCCGCGCAGGTTTGAATCTTGCCAACAACGAGAAACTTTTTAACATCGGCTACAATTTCAGAAGCTAACCTTTAGAATTTCTTCCATGTCAGTTTTATAAATAGGTGGCTTATTTTGGTGTCACTATTGCCCTTTCACATATTTATTATCGCTACCCCTTTCATATCTTTGCTATAACTCTCGTCCTACATTAGCGCTGGTGCAAACACTTCAAATTATTATACCCTGGCTCTCTCAGTCATACCATTCATGCACTTGAAACTTACTTCACCAATAAAAGAAGCAAATAGAAAAACAAAACAAAAGTGCTTGCTGGATTAGGCAACACACTTCATAAAACTGCATTTTCTTTTCTATTCTCCCCGTGTTACAAGCTTAACTGCTCCCTGTGTAATTTCTCTTAGCCTGCTGTCCCAGGAAGAGAATTTTATCTACAGGCTCTTTCCGTGTTTTTTTCCTAGTCTTTCTTTCCTTTTTCATAGATTTGTAACTGTTCCTTTACGTGCTCTATTTAGGCGCCATTAATCTCATTTGAGCTCCTTGTACCTGCTGCTGTTTTCTCCACACCTCATACTGCCTTTTCCCTCTTTCTCTCTTTCTCTGAGGTTGGTGGCTACTTTCCAAAGCTTCTGATGCCCCAATGTTCCTTCATCTTGTTGTCAGACGTGAATTGGAAAAGCAACCAAATTAACAAGCCTTTACCACTCATATAGGGCAGAGGTTTATACTTTAATTGAGCTAAGAAAAGCGTGTTGTGGGGCCCCTACGAGCCATGGTGCTTGCTTCATCATAATTAGGCATGCAGTCTTTAGCCACAGCTCTGATCATGGGTCACTGAGGTCAGTTTCAATAATTCCTCAAAAACCTAACCATGCAGTCCCCCCTAACTGTGTAGTTATCTTGCTTTACTGCTGTTTGTGTGATTAGCTGGGAGGAGCTCATGGCAGCATCCTCCCTATAAAAGTGTAGATGGACCGCTCCTTAACTCTTTCTTGCTTCACATACAGATGGCTTGAGGAGGTACAGGGGAGATGCAGGTCTACTAGACAGTATAGAAGATCTGCGCCAGGTGTGTTTCTCTGCATTGGTATCCTATCACAGGCCCACAAGTGTATGTGTGATCTTTGACTCCTGGCAGTTCACAAGCAGGCGGCCAGGAAACAGTTTCAGCCTATCAACCACTGAGGAGACAAAGCCTTTGTATAAGGAATGAGGAAGCAATTAACACATTCAGCCTATCACAGGAGTTCCCTGAGTGTACCGAATTATAAATTCTCCATGTCACTGTATGTTATTGAGCCCAAGTAGCTCGCCGTGATCGTATAGTGGTTAGTACTCTGCGTTGTGGCCGCAGCAACCTCGGTTCGAATCCGAGTCACGGCATTGTGGTTGGCAATGTCACGGCAGTTGGGTTTTTCTTTTACAGAATTACAAAATGTACCAGTTGTTTTTGTAAAATGTCTATTAAAAACAGATCCTTTAAAATATTTAAACGATCTAACGACAAATTATTTTAACACACATGATTATAAGATGTAGCTATATTGTACCTACTGACATAAATTATCGTTCTTGAACCTATTTGCGGTGGGGGAATGGAGCTCTCCCCCATGCCAATCAGAATGCAGATGAATGCAGTTGCAGTTGAGTGACCTGTATTGTGGCTGTCTAGAGGGAATGCACAAATGTAGCTGTCTCGCAGCCCAATCCAGACATCAATTGGAGACAGGTTTTCAGGCAAATAGAGCAGTAAGTGCAGAGAAATGCTCACTCTCTAAAAATGGCATTTATAAAGTAGTAAAGTTAAATCCAACCTCACCAGTAAATAGGATTTATCAATAAATAAATAAAGCTTCTCCTCTCTGATATGGAATTACCCCCCAAAAAGTATAAGGGAATACCCAATGCTAACCTACGAGAGGGGCAGACCTCACAGTAGTGAAAAATGTAATAGACTGTTTTGTACTACCAGGACATGCAAACTACCACAGTACATGTCTTACCTTTTACTTACATAGCATGATGCCCCTAGGACTACCTAGGGCCTACCTTTTGGTTAATTATATGTAATAAAATTGGAGTTTAAGGCTTGGCAAGTAGTTTTAAATGGCAAGTCGAAGTGGCAGTACACTGCAGCACAGGCACTGCAGTAGCAGGCTTGAGACAGGTTTGAAATGATACTTTTTTGGGCGGCACAATCAGTTCCTGGGTATATGGTATACCACTTTACAAGGGGCTTTCAAGTCAATGAAATCTGTCAGTCAGGTATACTCCAATTACACACATGATTTGGGAAGAAGCACGTTCACTTCAGCACTGATTAGTAGCAATAAAGTGATCAGAGTCCTAAGGCCAACAAAAAGATACAGCAAAATGCGTAGGTGAAAAGCAATAAGGTAGGGTTGAGGCCAACTTAAGAATGCAAGGTCTAACAAAAACAAACTAAGGATAACATGAGTAAAACATCAGGTTTCTCTACGGCATTTGGTGAGACAAGTGTGCCTTCTTTTATGTTCCATAAATGCAATCTTTCCCTGACCCCTTTATTATATAGCTCTTCAAGTAAAAAAGATAAAGCACTTACAAAGGAGCCTCAAATACTCAAAGATGGTAGACTTCTGTAATATGGGCCATAGACTAAAAGCAGCACGAAAACAGAGTGCAATAGGGTCCCAAAAACTTGAGTGCCACATGAGAGTATGCATGAAAGCCTATCCTTTTCCAAACTAGAGATATACTCATGCAATTTCTGTTTTTAGGAGAGAATGTGCCTGCTGAAAAATACATTATTTTAAAAAAGTGCATAGCAGAATACCAGGAATTTGCTGTGGGACACCTTGAAAACTTTCATACAGATTATTTGCACAAAACTTACAGTCAGTTGTTGTGGCCGAGTGGTTAAGGTGATGGACTAGAAATCCATTGTGGTCTCCCCGCGCAGGTTTGAATCCTGCCAACAACGAGAAACTTTTTAACCTCGGCTACAATTTCAGAAGTTAACCTTTAGAATTTCTTCCATGTCAGTTTTATAAATAGGTGGCTTATTTTGGTGTCACTATTGCCCTTTCACATATTTATTATCGCTACCCCTTTCATATCTTTGCTATAACTCTCGTCCTACATTAGCGCTGGTGCAAACACTTCAAATTATTATACCCTGGCTCTCTCAGTCATACCATTCATGCACTTGAAACTTACTTTACCAATAAAAGAAGCAAATAGAAAAATAAAACAAAAGTGCTTGTTGGATTAGGCAAACACACTTCATAAAACTGCATTTTCTTTTCTATTCTCCCCGTGTTACAAGCTTAACTGCTCCCTGTGTAATTTCTCTTAGCCTGCTGTCCTAGGAAGAGAATTTTATCTACAGGCTCTTTCCGTGTTTTTTTCCTAGTCTTTCTTTCCCTTTTCTTAGATTTGTAACTGTTCCTTTACGTGCTCTATTTAGGCGCCATTAATCTCATTTGAGCTCCTTGTACCTGCTGCTGTTTTCTCCACACCTCATACTGCCTTTTCCCTCTTTCTCTCTTTCTCTGAGGTTGGTGGCTACTTTCCAAAGCTTCTGATGCCCCAATGTTCCTTCATCTTGTTGTCAGACGTGAACTGGAAAAGCAACCAAATTAACATGCCTTTACCACTCATACATGGCAGAGGTTTATACTTTAATTCAATGAGCTAAGAAAAGCGTGTTGTGGGGCCCCTACGAGCCATGGTGCTTGCTTCATCATAATTGGGCACGCAGTCATTAGCCACAGCTCTGATCATGGGTCACTGAGGTCAGTTTCAATAATTCCTCAAAAACCTATCCATGCAGTCCCCCCTAACTGTGTAGTTATCTTGCTTTACTGCTGTTTGTATGATTAGCTGGGAGGAGCTCACGGCAGCATCCTCCCTATAAAAGTGTAGATGGACCGCTCCTTAACTTTTTCTTGCTTCACTTACAGATGGCTTGAGGAGGTACAGGGGAGATGCAGGTCTAATAGACAGAATAGAAGATCTGCGCCAGGTGTGTTTCTCTGCATTGGTGTCCCATCACAGGCCCACAAGTGTATGTGTGATCTTTGACTTCTGGCAGTTCACAAGCAGGCGGCCAGGAAATGGTTTCAGCCTATCAACCACTGAGGAGACAAAGCCTTTGTATAAGCAATGAGGAAGCAATGAACACATTCAGCCTATCACAGGAGTTCCCTGAGTGTTCCGAATTATAAATTCTCCATGTCACTGTATGTTATTGAGCCCAAGTAGCTTGCCGTGATTGTATAGTGGTTAGTACTCTGCGTTGTGGCCGCAGCAACCTCGGTTCGAATCCGAGTCACGGCATTGTGGTTGGCAATGTCACGGCAGTTGGGTTTTTCTTTTACAGAATTACCAAATGTACCAGTTGTTTTTGTAAAATGTCTATTAAAAACAGATCCTTTAAAATATTTAAACGATCTAACGACAAATTATTTAAACACACATGATTATAAGATGTAGCCTTATTTTTGTTTTTAGGAGAGAATGTGCCTGCTGAAAAAAACATTATTTTTAAAAAGTGCATTGCAGGATATCAGGAATTTGCTGTGGCACACCTTGAAAACTTTCATGCAGATTATTTGCACAAAACTTACAGTCAGTTGTTGTGGCCGAGTGGTTAAGGCGATGGACTAGAAATCCATTGGGGTCTCCCCGCGCAGGTTTGAATCTTGCCAACAACGAGAAACTTTTTAACATCGGCTACAATTTCAGAAGCTAACCTTTAGAATTTCTTCCATGTCAGTTTTATAAATAGGTGGCTTATTTTGGTGTCACTATTGCCCTTTCACATATTTATTATCGCTACCCCTTTCATATCTTTGCTATAACTCTCGTCCTACATTAGCGCTGGTGCAAACACTTCAAATTATTATACCCTGGCTCTCTCAGTCATACCATTCATGCACTTGAAACTTACTTCACCAATAAAAGAAGCAAATAGAAAAATAAAACAAAAGTGCTTGCTGGATTAGGCAACACACTTCATAAAACTGCATTTTCTTTTCTATTCTCCCCGTGTTACAAGCTTAACTGCTCCCTGTGTAATTTCTCTTAGCCTGCTGTCCCAGGAAGAGAATTTTATCTACAGGCTCTTTCCGTGTTTTTTTCCTAGTCTTTCTTTCCTTTTTCATAGATTTGTAACTGTTCCTTTACGTGCTCTATTTAGGCGCCATTAATCTCATTTGAGCTCCTTGTACCTGCTGCTGTTTTCTCCACACCTCATACTGCCTTTTCCCTCTTTCTCTCTTTCTCTGAGGTTGGTGGCTACTTTCCAAAGCTTCTGATGCCCCAATGTTCCTTCATCTTGTTGTCAGACGTGAATTGGAAAAGCAACCAAATTAACAAGCCTTTACCACTCATATAGGGCAGAGGTTTATACTTTAATTGAGCTAAGAAAAGCGTGTTGTGGGGCCCCTACGAGCCATGGTGCTTGCTTCATCATAATTAGGCATGCAGTCTTTAGCCACAGCTCTGATCATGGGTCACTGAGGTCAGTTTCAATAATTCCTCAAAAACCTAACCATGCAGTCCCCCCTAACTGTGTAGTTATCTTGCTTTACTGCTGTTTGTGTGATTAGCTGGGAGGAGCTCATGGCAGCATCCTCCCTATAAAAGTGTAGATGGACCGCTCCTTAACTCTTTCTTGCTTCACATACAGATGGCTTGAGGAGGTACAGGGGAGATGCAGGTCTACTAGACAGTATAGAAGATCTGCGCCAGGTGTGTTTCTCTGCATTGGTATCCTATCACAGGCCCACAAGTGTATGTGTGATCTTTGACTCCTGGCAGTTCACAAGCAGGCGGCCAGGAAACAGTTTCAGCCTATCAACCACTGAGGAGACAAAGCCTTTGTATAAGGAATGAGGAAGCAATTAACACATTCAGCCTATCACAGGAGTTCCCTGAGTGTACCGAATTATAAATTCTCCATGTCACTGTATGTTATTGAGCCCAAGTAGCTCGCCGTGATCGTATAGAGGTTAGTACTCTGCGTTGTGGCCGCAGCAACCTCGGTTCGAATCCGAGTCACGGCATTGTGGTTGGCAATGTCACGGCAGTTGGGTTTTTCTTTTACAGAATTACAAAATGTACCAGTTGTTTTTGTAAAATGTCTATTAAAAACAGATCCTTTAAAATATTTAAACGATCTAACGACAAATTATTTTAACACACATGATTATAAGATGTAGCTATATTGTACCTACTGACATAAATTATCGTTCTTGAACCTATTTGCGGTGGGGGAATGGAGCTCTCCCCCATGCCAATCAGAATGCAGATGAATGCAGTTGCAGTTGAGTGACCTGTATTGTGGCTGTCTAGAGGGAATGCACAAATGTAGCTGTCTCGCAGCCCAATCCAGACATCAATTGGAGACAGGTTTTCAGGCAAATAGAGCAGTAAGTGCAGAGAAATGCTCACTCTCTAAAAATGGCATTTATAAAGTAGTAAAGTTAAATCCAACCTCACCAGTAAATAGGATTTATCAATAAATAAATAAAGCTTCTCCTCTCTGATATGGAATTACCCCCCAAAAAGTATAAGGGAATACCCAATGCTAACCTACGAGAGGGGCAGACCTCACAGTAGTGAAAAATGTAATAGACTGTTTTGTACTACCAGGACATGCAAACTACCACAGTACATGTCTTACCTTTTACTTACATAGCATGATGCCCCTAGGACTACCTAGGGCCTACCTTTTGGTTAATTATATGTAATAAAATTGGAGTTTAAGGCTTGGCAAGTAGTTTTAAATGGCAAGTCGAAGTGGCAGTACACTGCAGCACAGGCACTGCAGTAGCAGGCTTGAGACAGGTTTGAAATGATACTTTTTTGGGCGGCACAATCAGTTCCTGGGTATATGGTATACCACTTTACAAGGGGCTTTCAAGTCAATGAAATCTGTCAGTCAGGTATACTCCAATTACACACATGATTTGGGAAGAAGCACGTTCACTTCAGCACTGATTAGTAGCAATAAAGTGATCAGAGTCCTAAGGCCAACAAAAAGATACAGCAAAATGCGTAGGTGAAAAGCAATAAGGTAGGGTTGAGGCCAACTTAAGAATGCAAGGTCTAACAAAAACAAACTAAGGATAACATGAGTAAAACATCAGGTTTCTCTACGGCATTTGGTGAGACAAGTGTGCCTTCTTTTATGTTCCATAAATGCAATCTTTCCCTGACCCCTTTATTATATAGCTCTTCAAGTAAAAAAGATAAAGCACTTACAAAGGAGCCTCAAATACTCAAAGATGGTAGACTTCTGTAATATGGGCCATAGACTAAAAGCAGCACGAAAACAGAGTGCAATAGGGTCCCAAAAACTTGAGTGCCACATGAGAGTATGCATGAAAGCCTATCCTTTTCCAAACTAGAGATATACTCATGCAATTTCTGTTTTTAGGAGAGAATGTGCCTGCTGAAAAATACATTATTTTAAAAAAGTGCATAGCAGAATACCAGGAATTTGCTGTGGGACACCTTGAAAACTTTCATACAGATTATTTGCACAAAACTTACAGTCAGTTGTTGTGGCCGAGTGGTTAAGGTGATGGACTAGAAATCCATTGTGGTCTCCCCGCGCAGGTTTGAATCCTGCCAACAACGAGAAACTTTTTAACCTCGGCTACAATTTCAGAAGTTAACCTTTAGAATTTCTTCCATGTCAGTTTTATAAATAGGTGGCTTATTTTGGTGTCACTATTGCCCTTTCACATATTTATTATCGCTACCCCTTTCATATCTTTGCTATAACTCTCGTCCTACATTAGCGCTGGTGCAAACACTTCAAATTATTATACCCTGGCTCTCTCAGTCATACCATTCATGCATTTGAAACTTACTTTACCAATAAAAGAAGCAAATAGAAAAATAAAATAAAAGTGCTTGCTGGATTAGGCAAACACACTTCATAAAACTGCATTTTCTTTTCTATTCTCCCCGTGTTACAAGCTTAACTGCTCCCTGTGTAATTTCTCTTAGCCTGCTGTCCCAGGAAGAGAATTTTATCTACAGGCTCTTTCCGTGTTTTTTTCCTAGTCTTTCTTTCCCTTTTCTTAGATTTGTAACTGTTCCTTTATGTGCTCTATTTAGGCGCCATTAATCTCATTTGAGCTCCTTGTACCTGCTGCTGTTTTCTCCACACCTCATACTGCCTTTTCCCTCTTTCTCTCTTTCTCTGAGGTTGGTGGCTACTTTCCAAAGCTTCTGATGCCCCAATGTTCCTTCATCTTGTTGTCAGACGTGAATTGGAAAAGCAACCAAATTAACAAGCCTTTACCACTCATAGATGGCAGAGGTTTATACTTTAATTCAATGAGCTAAGAAAAGCGTGTTGTGGGGCCCCTATGAGCCATGGTGCTTGCTTCATCATAATTGGGCGCGCAGTCATTAGCCACAGCTCTGATCATGGGTCACTGAGGTCAGTTTCAATAATTCCTCAAAAACCTAACCATGCAGTCCCCCCTAACTGTATAGTTATCTTGCTTTACTGCTGTTTGTGTGATTAGCTGGGAGGAGCTCACGGCAGCATCCTACCTATAAAAGTATAGATGGACCGCTCCTTAATTTTTTCTTGCTTCACATACAGATGGCTTGAGGAGGTACAGGGGAGATGCAGGTCTAATAGACAGAATAGAAGATCTGCGCCAGGTGTGTTTCTCTGCATTGGTGTCCCATCACAGGCCCACAAGTGTATGTGTGATCTTTGACTTCTGGCAGTTCACAAGCAGGCGGCCAGGAAATGGTTTCAGCCTATCAACCACTGAGGAGACAAAGCCTTTGTATAAGCAATGAGGAAGCAATGAACACATTCAGCCTATCACAGGAGTTCCCTGAGTGTTCCGAATTATAAATTCTCCATGTCACTGTATGTTATTGAGCCCAAGTAGCTTGCCGTGATCGTATAGTGGTTAGTACTCTGCGTTGTGGCCGCAGCAACCTCGGTTCGAATCCGAGTCACGGCATTGTGGTTGGCAATGTCACGGCAGTTGGGTTTTTCTTTTACAGAATTACCAAATGTACCAGTTGTTTTTGTAAAATGTCTATTAAAAACAGATCCTTTAAAATATTTAAACGATCTAACGACAAATTATTTTAACACACATGATTATAAGATGTAGCTATATTGTACCTACTGACATAAATTATCGTTCTTGAACCTATTTGCGGTGGGGGAATGGAGCTCTCCCCCATGCCAATCAGAATGCAGATGAATGCAGTTGCAGTTGAGTGACCTGTATTGTGGCTGTCTAGAGGGAATGCACAAATGTAGCTGTCTCGCAGCCCAATCCAGACGTCAATTGGAGACAGGTTTTCAGGCAAATAGAGCAGTAAGTGCAGAGAAATGCTCACTCTCTAAAAATGGCATTTATAAAGTAGTAAAGTTAAATCCAACCTCACCAGTAAATAGGATTTATCAATAAATAAATAAAGCTTCTCCTCTCTGATATGGAATTACCCCCCAAAAAGTATAAGGGAATACCCAATGCTAACCTACGAGAGGGGCAGACCTCACAGTAGTGAAAAATGTAATAGACTGTTTTGTACTACCAGGACATGCAAACTACCACAGTACATGTCTTACCTTTTACTTACATAGCATGATGCCCCTAGGACTACCTAGGGCCTACCTTTTGGTTAATTATATGTAATAAAATTGGAGTTTAAGGCTTGGCAAGTAGTTTTAAATGGCAAGTCGAAGTGGCAGTACACTGCAGCACAGGCACTGCAGTAGCAGGCTTGAGACAGGTTTGAAATGATACTTTTTTGGGCGGCACAATCAGTTCCTGGGTATATGGTATACCACTTTACAAGGGGCTTTCAAGTCAATGAAATCTGTCAGTCAGGTATACTCCAATTACACACATGATTAGGGAAGAAGCACGTTCACTTCAGCACTGATTAGTAGCAATAAAGTGATCAGAGTCCTAAGGCCAACAAAAAGATACAGCAAAATGCGTAGGTGAAAAGCAATAAGGTAGGGTTGAGGCCACCTTAAGAATGCAAGGTCTAACAAAAACAAACTAAGGATAACATGAGTTAAAACATCAGGTTTCTCTACGGCATTTGGTGAGACAAGTGTGCCTTCTTTTATCTTCCATAAATGCAATCTTTCCCTGACCCCTTTATTATATAGCTCTTCAAGTAAAAAAGATAAAGCACTTACAAAGGAGCCTCAAATACTCAAAGATGGTAGACTTCTGTAATATGGGCCATAGACTAAAAGCAGCACGAAAACAGAGTGCAATAGGGTCCCAAAAACTTGAGTGCCACATGAGAGTATGCATGAAAGCCTATCCTTTTCCAAACTAGAGATATACTCATGCAATTTTTGTTTTTAGGAGAGAATGTGCCTGCTGAAAAATACATTATTTTAAAAAAGTGCATAGCAGAATACCAGGAATTTGCTGTGGGACACCTTGAAAACTTTCATACAGATTATTTGCACAAAACTTACAGTCAGTTGTTGTGGCCGAGTGGTTAAGGTGATGGACTAGAAATCCATTGTGGTCTCCCCGCGCAGGTTTGAATCCTGCCAACAACGAGAAACTTTTTAACCTCGGCTACAATTTCAGAAGTTAACCTTTAGAATTTCTTCCATGTCAGTTTTATAAATAGGTGGCTTATTTTGGTGTCACTATTGCCCTTTCACATATTTATTATCGCTACCCCTTTCATATCTTTGCTATAACTCTCGTCCTACATTAGCGCTGGTGCAAACACTTCAAATTATTATACCCTGGCTCTCTCAGTCATACCATTCATGCACTTGAAACTTACTTTACCAATAAAAGAAGCAAATAGAAAAATAAAATAAAAGTGCTTGCTGGATTAGGCAAACACACTTCATAAAACTGCATTTTCTTTTCTATTCTCCCCGTGTTACAAGCTTAACTGCTCCCTGTGTAATTTCTCTTAGCCTGCTGTCCCAGGAAGAGAATTTTATCTACAGGCTCTTTCCGTGTTTTTTTCCTAGTCTTTCTTTCCCTTTTCTTAGATTTGTAACTGTTCCTTTATGTGCTCTATTTAGGCGCCATTAATCTCATTTGAGCTCCTTGTACCTGCTGCTGTTTTCTCCACACCTCATACTGCCTTTTCCCTCTTTCTCTCTTTCTCTGAGGTTGGTGGCTACTTTCCAAAGCTTCTGATGCCCCAATGTTCCTTCATCTTGTTGTCAGACGTGAATTGGAAAAGCAACCAAATTAACAAGCCTTTACCACTCATAGATGGCAGAGGTTTATACTTTAATTCAATGAGCTAAGAAAAGCGTGTTGTGGGGCCCCTATGAGCCATGGTGCTTGCTTCATCATAATTGGGCGCGCAGTCATTAGCCACAGCTCTGATCATGGGTCACTGAGGTCAGTTTCAATAATTCCTCAAAAACCTAACCATGCAGTCCCCCCTAACTGTATAGTTATCTTGCTTTACTGCTGTTTGTGTGATTAGCTGGGAGGAGCTCACGGCAGCATCCTCCCTATAAAAGTATAGATGGACCGCTCCTTAATTTTTTCTTGCTTCACATACAGATGGCTTGAGGAGGTACAGGGGAGATGCACGTCTAATAGACAGAATAGAAGATCTGCGCCAGGTGTGTTTCTCTGCATTGGTGTCCCATCACAGGCCCACAAGTGTATGTGTGATCTTTGACTTCTGGCAGTTCACAAGCAGGCGGCCAGGAAATGGTTTCAGCCTATCAACCACTGAGGAGACAAAGCCTTTGTATAAGCAATGAGGAAGCAATGAACACATTCAGCCTATCACAGGAGTTCCCTGAGTGTTCCGAATTATAAATTCTCCATGTCACTGTATGTTATTGAGCCCAAGTAGCTTGCCGTGATCGTATAGTGGTTAGTACTCTGCGTTGTGGCCGCAGCAACCTCGGTTCGAATCCGAGTCACGGCATTGTGGTTGGCAATGTCACGGCAGTTGGGTTTTTCTTTTACAGAATTACCAAATGTACCAGTTGTTTTTGTAAAATGTCTATTAAAAACAGATCCTTTAAAATATTTAAACGATCTAACGACAAATTATTTTAACACACATGATTATAAGATGTAGCTATATTGTACCTACTGACATAAATTATCGTTCTTGAACCTATTTGCGGTGGGGGAATGGAGCTCTCCCCCATGCCAATCAGAATGCAGATGAATGCAGTTGCAGTTGAGTGACCTGTATTGTGGCTGTCTAGAGGGAATGCACAAATGTAGCTGTCTCGCAGCCCAATCCAGACGTCAATTGGAGACAGGTTTTCAGGCAAATAGAGCAGTAAGTACAGAGAAATGCTCACTCTCTAAAAATGGCATTTATAAAGTAGTAAAGTTAAATCCAACCTCACCAGTAAATAGGATTTATCAATAAATAAATAAAGCTTCTCCTCTCTGATATGGAATTACCCCCCAAAAAGTATAAGGGAATACCCAATGCTAACCTACGAGAGGGGCAGACCTCACAGTAGTGAAAAATGTAATAGACTGTTTTGTACTACCAGGACATGCAAACTACCACAGTACATGTCTTACCTTTTACTTACATAGCATGATGCCCCTAGGACTACCTAGGGCCTACCTTTTGGTTAATTATATGTAATAAAATTGGAGTTTAAGGCTTGGCAAGTAGTTTTAAATGGCAAGTCGAAGTGGCAGTACACTGCAGCACAGGCACTGCAGTAGCAGGCTTGAGACAGGTTTGAAATGATACTTTTTTGGGCGGCACAATCAGTTCCTGGGTATATGGTATACCACTTTACAAGGGGCTTTCAAGTCAATGAAATCTGTCAGTCAGGTATACTCCAATTACACACATGATTAGGGAAGAAGCACGTTCACTTCAGCACTGATTAGTAGCAATAAAGTGATCAGAGTCCTAAGGCCAACAAAAAGATACAGCAAAATGCGTAGGTGAAAAGCAATAAGGTAGGGTTGAGGCCACCTTAAGAATGCAAGGTCTAACAAAAACAAACTAAGGATAACATGAGTTAAAACATCAGGTTTCTCTACGGCATTTGGTGAGACAAGTGTGCCTTCTTTTATCTTCCATAAATGCAATCTTTCCCTGACCCCTTTATTATATAGCTCTTCAAGTAAAAAAGATAAAGCACTTACAAAGGAGCCTCAAATACTCAAAGATGGTAGACTTCTGTAATATGGGCCATAGACTAAAAGCAGCACGAAAACAGAGTGCAATAGGGTCCCAAAAACTTGAGTGCCACATGAGAGTATGCATGAAAGCCTATCCTTTTCCAAACTAGAGATATACTCATGCAATTTTTGTTTTTAGGAGAGAATGTGCCCGCTGAAAAATACATTATTTTAAAAAAGTGCATTGCAGAATGCCAGGAATTTGCTGTGGGACACCTTGAAAACTTCGATACAGATTATTTGCACGAAACTTACAGTCAGTTGTTGTGGCCGAGTGGTTAAGGCGATGGACTAGAAATCCATTGGGGTCTCCCCGCGCAGGTTCGAATCCTGCCAACAACGAGAAACTTTTTAACATCGGCTACAATTTCAGAAGTTAA
>NC_136073.1:130493922-130543922 GCF_964261635.1 Lissotriton helveticus | reverse complement strand
GAGCTCTCCCCCATGCCAATCAGAATGCAGATGAATGCAGTTGCAGTTGAGTGACCTGTATTGTGGCTGTCTAGAGGGAATGCACAAATGTAGCTGTCTCGCAGCCCAATCCAGACATCAATTGGAGACAGGTTTTCAGGCAAATAGAGCAGTAAGTGCAGAGAAATGCTCACTCTCTAAAAATGGCATTTATAAAGTAGTAAAGTTAAATCCAACCTCACCAGTAAATAGGATTTATCAATAAATAAATAAAGCTTCTCCTCTCTGATATGGAATTACCCCCCAAAAAGTATAAGGGAATACCCAATGCTAACCTACGAGAGGGGCAGACCTCACAGTAGTGAAAAATGTAATAGACTGTTTTGTACTACCAGGACATGCAAACTACCACAGTACATGTCTTACCTTTTACTTACATAGCATGATGCCCCTAGGACTACCTAGGGCCTACCTTTTGGTTAATTATATGTAATAAAATTGGAGTTTAAGGCTTGGCAAGTAGTTTTAAATGGCAAGTCGAAGTGGCAGTACACTGCAGCACAGGCACTGCAGTGGCAGGCTTGAGACAGGTTTGAAATGATACTTTTTTGGGCGGCACAATCAGTTCCTGGGTATATGGTATACCACTTTACAAGGGGCTTTCAAGTCAATGAAATCTGTCAGTCAGGTATACTCCAATTACACACATGATTTGGGAAGAAGCACGTTCACTTCAGCACTGATTAGTAGCAATAAAGTGATCAGAGTCCTAAGGCCAACAAAAAGATACAGCAAAATGCGTAGGTGAAAAGCAATAAGGTAGGGTTGAGGCCAACTTAAGAATGCAAGGTCTAACAAAAACAAACTAAGGATAACATGAGTAAAACATCAGGTTTCTCTACGGCATTTGGTGAGACAAGTGTGCCTTCTTTTATGTTCCATAAATGCAATCTTTCCCTGACCCCTTTATTATATAGCTCTTCAAGTAAAAAAGATAAAGCACTTACAAAGGAGCCTCAAATACTCAAAGATGGTAGACTTCTGTAATATGGGCCATAGACTAAAAGCAGCACGAAAACAGAGTGCAATAGGGTCCCAAAAACTTGAGTGCCACATGAGAGTATGCATGAAAGCCTATCCTTTTCCAAACTAGAGATATACTCATGCAATTTCTGTTTTTAGGAGAGAATGTGCCTGCTGAAAAATACATTATTTTAAAAAAGTGCATAGCAGAATACCAGGAATTTGCTGTGGGACACCTTGAAAACTTTCATACAGATTATTTGCACAAAACTTACAGTCAGTTGTTGTGGCCGAGTGGTTAAGGTGATGGACTAGAAATCCATTGTGGTCTCCCCGCGCAGGTTTGAATCCTGCCAACAACGAGAAACTTTTTAACCTCGGCTACAATTTCAGAAGTTAACCTTTAGAATTTCTTCCATGTCAGTTTTATAAATAGGTGGCTTATTTTGGTGTCACTATTGCCCTTTCACATATTTATTATCGCTACCCCTTTCATATCTTTGCTATAACTCTCGTCCTACATTAGCGCTGGTGCAAACACTTCAAATTATTATACCCTGGCTCTCTCAGTCATACCATTCATGCATTTGAAACTTACTTTACCAATAAAAGAAGCAAATAGAAAAATAAAATAAAAGTGCTTGCTGGATTAGGCAAACACACTTCATAAAACTGCATTTTCTTTTCTATTCTCCCCGTGTTACAAGCTTAACTGCTCCCTGTGTAATTTCTCTTAGCCTGCTGTCCCAGGAAGAGAATTTTATCTACAGGCTCTTTCCGTGTTTTTTTCCTAGTCTTTCTTTCCCTTTTCTTAGATTTGTAACTGTTCCTTTATGTGCTCTATTTAGGCGCCATTAATCTCATTTGAGCTCCTTGTACCTGCTGCTGTTTTCTCCACACCTCATACTGCCTTTTCCCTCTTTCTCTCTTTCTCTGAGGTTGGTGGCTACTTTCCAAAGCTTCTGATGCCCCAATGTTCCTTCATCTTGTTGTCAGACGTGAATTGGAAAAGCAACCAAATTAACAAGCCTTTACCACTCATAGATGGCAGAGGTTTATACTTTAATTCAATGAGCTAAGAAAAGCGTGTTGTGGGGCCCCTATGAGCCATGGTGCTTGCTTCATCATAATTGGGCGCGCAGTCATTAGCCACAGCTCTGATCATGGGTCACTGAGGTCAGTTTCAATAATTCCTCAAAAACCTAACCATGCAGTCCCCCCTAACTGTATAGTTATCTTGCTTTACTGCTGTTTGTGTGATTAGCTGGGAGGAGCTCACGGCAGCATCCTACCTATAAAAGTATAGATGGACCGCTCCTTAATTTTTTCTTGCTTCACATACAGATGGCTTGAGGAGGTACAGGGGAGATGCAGGTCTAATAGACAGAATAGAAGATCTGCGCCAGGTGTGTTTCTCTGCATTGGTGTCCCATCACAGGCCCACAAGTGTATGTGTGATCTTTGACTTCTGGCAGTTCACAAGCAGGCGGCCAGGAAATGGTTTCAGCCTATCAACCACTGAGGAGACAAAGCCTTTGTATAAGCAATGAGGAAGCAATGAACACATTCAGCCTATCACAGGAGTTCCCTGAGTGTTCCGAATTATAAATTCTCCATGTCACTGTATGTTATTGAGCCCAAGTAGCTTGCCGTGATCGTATAGTGGTTAGTACTCTGCGTTGTGGCCGCAGCAACCTCGGTTCGAATCCGAGTCACGGCATTGTGGTTGGCAATGTCACGGCAGTTGGGTTTTTCTTTTACAGAATTACCAAATGTACCAGTTGTTTTTGTAAAATGTCTATTAAAAACAGATCCTTTAAAATATTTAAACGATCTAACGACAAATTATTTTAACACACATGATTATAAGATGTAGCTATATTGTACCTACTGACATAAATTATCGTTCTTGAACCTATTTGCGGTGGGGGAATGGAGCTCTCCCCCATGCCAATCAGAATGCAGATGAATGCAGTTGCAGTTGAGTGACCTGTATTGTGGCTGTCTAGAGGGAATGCACAAATGTAGCTGTCTCGCAGCCCAATCCAGACGTCAATTGGAGACAGGTTTTCAGGCAAATAGAGCAGTAAGTGCAGAGAAATGCTCACTCTCTAAAAATGGCATTTATAAAGTAGTAAAGTTAAATCCAACCTCACCAGTAAATAGGATTTATCAATAAATAAATAAAGCTTCTCCTCTCTGATATGGAATTACCCACCAAAAAGTATAAGGGAATACCCAATGCTAACCTACGAGAGGGGCAGACCTCACAGTAGTGAAAAATGTAATAGACTGTTTTGTACTACCAGGACATGCAAACTACCACAGTACATGTCTTACCTTTTACTTACATAGCATGATGCCCCTAGGACTACCTAGGGCCTACCTTTTGGTTAATTATATGTAATAAAATTGGAGTTTAAGGCTTGGCAAGTAGTTTTAAATGGCAAGTCGAAGTGGCAGTACACTGCAGCACAGGCACTGCAGTAGCAGGCTTGAGACAGGTTTGAAATGATACTTTTTTGGGCGGCACAATCAGTTCCTGGGTATATGGTATACCACTTTACAAGGGGCTTTCAAGTCAATGAAATCTGTCAGTCAGGTATACTCCAATTACACACATGATTAGGGAAGAAGCACGTTCACTTCAGCACTGATTAGTAGCAATAAAGTGATCAGAGTCCTAAGGCCAACAAAAAGATACAGCAAAATGCGTAGGTGAAAAGCAATAAGGTAGGGTTGAGGCCACCTTAAGAATGCAAGGTCTAACAAAAACAAACTAAGGATAACATGAGTTAAAACATCAGGTTTCTCTACGGCATTTGGTGAGACAAGTGTGCCTTCTTTTATCTTCCATAAATGCAATCTTTCCCTGACCCCTTTATTATATAGCTCTTCAAGTAAAAAAGATAAAGCACTTACAAAGGAGCCTCAAATACTCAAAGATGGTAGACTTCTGTAATATGGGCCATAGACTAAAAGCAGCACGAAAACAGAGTGCAATAGGGTCCCAAAAACTTGAGTGCCACATGAGAGTATGCATGAAAGCCTATCCTTTTCCAAACTAGAGATATACTCATGCAATTTTTGTTTTTAGGAGAGAATGTGCCTGCTGAAAAATACATTATTTTAAAAAAGTGCATAGCAGAATACCAGGAATTTGCTGTGGGACACCTTGAAAACTTTCATACAGATTATTTGCACAAAACTTACAGTCAGTTGTTGTGGCCGAGTGGTTAAGGTGATGGACTAGAAATCCATTGTGGTCTCCCCGCGCAGGTTTGAATCCTGCCAACAACGAGAAACTTTTTAACCTCGGCTACAATTTCAGAAGTTAACCTTTAGAATTTCTTCCATGTCAGTTTTATAAATAGGTGGCTTATTTTGGTGTCACTATTGCCCTTTCACATATTTATTATCGCTACCCCTTTCATATCTTTGCTATAACTCTCGTCCTACATTAGCGCTGGTGCAAACACTTCAAATTATTATACCCTGGCTCTCTCAGTCATACCATTCATGCACTTGAAACTTACTTTACCAATAAAAGAAGCAAATAGAAAAATAAAATAAAAGTGCTTGCTGGATTAGGCAAACACACTTCATAAAACTGCATTTTCTTTTCTATTCTCCCCGTGTTACAAGCTTAACTGCTCCCTGTGTAATTTCTCTTAGCCTGCTGTCCCAGGAAGAGAATTTTATCTACAGGCTCTTTCCGTGTTTTTTTCCTAGTCTTTCTTTCCCTTTTCTTAGATTTGTAACTGTTCCTTTATGTGCTCTATTTAGGCGCCATTAATCTCATTTGAGCTCCTTGTACCTGCTGCTGTTTTCTCCACACCTCATACTGCCTTTTCCCTCTTTCTCTCTTTCTCTGAGGTTGGTGGCTACTTTCCAAAGCTTCTGATGCCCCAATGTTCCTTCATCTTGTTGTCAGACGTGAATTGGAAAAGCAACCAAATTAACAAGCCTTTACCACTCATAGATGGCAGAGGTTTATACTTTAATTCAATGAGCTAAGAAAAGCGTGTTGTGGGGCCCCTATGAGCCATGGTGCTTGCTTCATCATAATTGGGCGCGCAGTCATTAGCCACAGCTCTGATCATGGGTCACTGAGGTCAGTTTCAATAATTCCTCAAAAACCTAACCATGCAGTCCCCCCTAACTGTATAGTTATCTTGCTTTACTGCTGTTTGTGTGATTAGCTGGGAGGAGCTCACGGCAGCATCCTCCCTATAAAAGTATAGATGGACCGCTCCTTAATTTTTTCTTGCTTCACATACAGATGGCTTGAGGAGGTACAGGGGAGATGCACGTCTAATAGACAGAATAGAAGATCTGCGCCAGGTGTGTTTCTCTGCATTGGTGTCCCATCACAGGCCCACAAGTGTATGTGTGATCTTTGACTTCTGGCAGTTCACAAGCAGGCGGCCAGGAAATGGTTTCAGCCTATCAACCACTGAGGAGACAAAGCCTTTGTATAAGCAATGAGGAAGCAATGAACACATTCAGCCTATCACAGGAGTTCCCTGAGTGTTCCGAATTATAAATTCTCCATGTCACTGGATGTTATTGAGCCCAAGTAGCTTGCCGTGATCGTATAGTGGTTAGTACTCTGCGTTGTGGCCGCAGCAACCTCGGTTCGAATCCGAGTCACGGCATTGTGGTTGGCAATGTCACGGCAGTTGGGTTTTTCTTTTACAGAATTACCAAATGTACCAGTTGTTTTTGTAAAATGTCTATTAAAAACAGATCCTTTAAAATATTTAAACGATCTAACGACAAATTATTTTAACACACATGATTATAAGATGTAGCTATATTGTACCTACTGACATAAATTATCGTTCTTGAACCTATTTGCGGTGGGGGAATGGAGCTCTCCCCCATGCCAATCAGAATGCAGATGAATGCAGTTGCAGTTGAGTGACCTGTATTGTGGCTGTCTAGAGGGAATGCACAAATGTAGCTGTCTCGCAGCCCAATCCAGACGTCAATTGGAGACAGGTTTTCAGGCAAATAGAGCAGTAAGTACAGAGAAATGCTCACTCTCTAAAAATGGCATTTATAAAGTAGTAAAGTTAAATCCAACCTCACCAGTAAATAGGATTTATCAATAAATAAATAAAGCTTCTCCTCTCTGATATGGAATTACCCCCCAAAAAGTATAAGGGAATACCCAATGCTAACCTACGAGAGGGGCAGACCTCACAGTAGTGAAAAATGTAATAGACTGTTTTGTACTACCAGGACATGCAAACTACCACAGTACATGTCTTACCTTTTACTTACATAGCATGATGCCCCTAGGACTACCTAGGGCCTACCTTTTGGTTAATTATATGTAATAAAATTGGAGTTTAAGGCTTGGCAAGTAGTTTTAAATGGCAAGTCGAAGTGGCAGTACACTGCAGCACAGGCACTGCAGTAGCAGGCTTGAGACAGGTTTGAAATGATACTTTTTTGGGCGGCACAATCAGTTCCTGGGTATATGGTATACCACTTTACAAGGGGCTTTCAAGTCAATGAAATCTGTCAGTCAGGTATACTCCAATTACACACATGATTAGGGAAGAAGCACGTTCACTTCAGCACTGATTAGTAGCAATAAAGTGATCAGAGTCCTAAGGCCAACAAAAAGATACAGCAAAATGCGTAGGTGAAAAGCAATAAGGTAGGGTTGAGGCCACCTTAAGAATGCAAGGTCTAACAAAAACAAACTAAGGATAACATGAGTTAAAACATCAGGTTTCTCTACGGCATTTGGTGAGACAAGTGTGCCTTCTTTTATCTTCCATAAATGCAATCTTTCCCTGACCCCTTTATTATATAGCTCTTCAAGTAAAAAAGATAAAGCACTTACAAAGGAGCCTCAAATACTCAAAGATGGTAGACTTCTGTAATATGGGCCATAGACTAAAAGCAGCACGAAAACAGAGTGCAATAGGGTCCCAAAAACTTGAGTGCCACATGAGAGTATGCATGAAAGCCTATCCTTTTCCAAACTAGAGATATACTCATGCAATTTTTGTTTTTAGGAGAGAATGTGCCCGCTGAAAAATACATTATTTTAAAAAAGTGCATTGCAGAATGCCAGGAATTTGCTGTGGGACACCTTGAAAACTTCGATACAGATTATTTGCACAAAACTTACAGTCAGTTGTTGTGGCCGAGTGGTTAAGGCGATGGACTAGAAATCCATTGGGGTCTCCCCGCGCAGGTTCGAATCCTGCCAACAACGAGAAACTTTTTAACATCGGCTACAATTTCAGAAGTTAACCTTTAGAATTTCTTCCATGTCAGTTTTATAAATAGGTGGCTTATTTTGGTGTCACTATTGCCCTTTCACATATTTATTATCGCTACCCCTTTCATATCTTTGCTATAACTCTCGTCCTACATTAGCGCTGGTGCAAACACTTCAAATTATTATACCCTGGCTCTCTCAGTCATACCATTCATGCACTTGAAACTTACTTTACCAATAAAAGAAGCAAATAGAAAAATAAAATAAAAGTGCTTGCTGGATTAGGCAAACACACTTCATAAAACTGCATTTTCTTTTCTATTCTCCCCGTGTTACAAGCTTAACTGCTCCCTGTGTAATTTCTCTTAGCCTGCTGTCCCAGGAAGAGAATTTTATCTACAGGCTCTTTCCGTGTTTTTTTCCTCGTCTTTCTTTCCCTTTTCTTAGATTTGTAACTGTTCCTTTATGTGCTCTATTTAGGCGCCATTAATCTCCTTTGAGCTCCTTGTACCTGCTGCTGTTTTCTCCACACCTCATACTGCCTTTTCCCTCTTTCTCTCTTTCTCTGAGGTTGGTGGCTACTTTCCAAAGCTTCTGATGCCCCAATGTTCCTTCATCTTGTTGTCAGACGTGAATTGGAAAAGCAACCAAATTAACAAGCCTTTACCACTCATACATGGCAGAGGTTTATACTTTAATTCAATGAGCTAAGAAAAGCGTGTTGTGGGGCCCCTACGAGCCATGGTGCTTGCTTCATCATAATTAGGCACGCAGTCATTAGCCACAGCTCTGATCATGGGTCACTGAGGTCAGTTTCAATAATTCCTCAAAAACCTAACCGTGCAGTCCCCCCTAACTGTATAGTTATCTTGCTTTACTGCTGTTTGTGTGATTAGCTGGGAGGAGCTCACGGCAGCATCCTCCCTATAAAAGTATAGATGGACCGCTCCTTAACTTTTTCTTGCTTCACATACAGATGGCTTGAGGAGGTACAGGGGAGATGCAGGTCTAATAGACAGAATAGAAGATCTGCGCCAGGTGTGTTTCTCTGCATTGGTGTCCCATCACAGGCCAACAAGTGTATGTGTGATCTTTGACTTCTGGCAGTTCACAAGCAGGCAACCAGGAAACGGTTTCAGCCTATCAACCACTGAGGAGACAAAGCCTTTGTATAAGGAATGAGGAAGCAATGACCACATTCAGCCTATCACTGGAGTTCCCTGAGTGTTTCGAATTATAAATTCTCCATGTCACTGTATGTTATTGAGCCCAAGTAGCTCGCTGTGATCGTATAGTGGTTAGTACTCTGCGTTGTGGCTGCAGCAACCTCGGTTCGTATCTGAGTCACGGCATTGTGGTTGGCAATGTCACGGCAGTTGGGTTTTTCTTTTACAGAATTACCAAATGTACCAGTTGTTTTTGTAAAATGTCTATTAAAAACAGATCCTTTAAAATATTTAAACGATTTAACGACAAATTATTTAAACACACATGATTATAAGATGTAGCCTTATTTTTGTTTTTAGGAGAGAATGTGCCTGCTGAAAAAAACATTATTTTTAAAAGGTGCATTGCAGGATATCAGGAATTTGCTGTGGCACACCTTGAAAACTTTCATGCAGATTATTTGCACAAAACTTACAGTCAGTTGTTGTGGCCGAGTGGTTAAGGCGATGGACTAGAAATCCATTGGGGTCTCCCCGCGCAGGTTCGAATCCTGCCAACAACGAGAAACTTTTTAACATCGGCTACAATTTCAGAAGTTAACCTTTAGAATTTCTTCCATGTCAGTTTTATAAATAGGTGGCTTATTTTGGTGTCACTATTGCCCTTTCACATATTTATTATCGCTACCCCTTTCATATCTTTGCTATAACTCTCGTCCTACATTAGCGCTGGTGCAAACACTTCAAATTATTATACCCTGGCTCTCTCAGTCATACCATTCATGCACTTGAAACTTACTTTACCAATAAAAGAAGTAAATAGAAAAATAAAACAAAAGTGCTTGCTGGATTAGGCAAACACACTTCATAAAACTGCATTTTCTTTTCTATTCTCCCCGTGTTACAAGCTTAACTGCTCCCTGTGTAATTTGTCTTAGCCTGCTGTCCCAGGAAGAGAATTTTATCTACAGGCTCTTTCCGTGTTTTTTTCCTAGTCTTTCTTTCCCTTTTCTTAGATTTGTAACTGTTCCTTTACGTGCTCTATTTAGGCACCATTAATCTCATTTGAGCTCCTTGTACCTGCTGCTGTTTTCTCCACACCTCATACTGCCTTTTCCCTCTTTCTCTCTTTCTCTGAGGTTGGTGGCTACTTTCCAAAGCTTCTGATGCCCCAATGTTCCTTCATCTTGTTGTCAGACGTGAATTGGAAAAGCAACCAAATTAACATGCCTTTACCACTCATACATGGCAGAGGTTTATACTTTAATTCAATGAGCTAAGAAAAGCGTGTTGTGGGGCCCCTACGAGCCATGGTGCTTGCTTCATCATAATTGGGCACGCAGTCATTAGCCACAGCTCTGATCATGGGTCACTGAGGTCAGTTTCAATAATTCCTCAAAAACCTATCCATGCAGTCCCCCCTAACTGTGTAGTTATCTTGCTTTACTGCTGTTTGTGTGATTAGCTGGGAGGAGCTCACGGCAGCATCCTCCCTATAAAAGTGTAGATGGACCGCTCCTTAACTTTTTCTTGCTTCACTTACAGATGGCTTGAGGAGGTACAGGGGAGATGCAGGTCTAATAGACAGAATAGAAGATCTGCGCCAGGTGTGTTTCTCTGCATTGGTGTCCCATCACAGGCCCACAAGTGTATGTGTGATCTTTGACTTCTGGCAGTTCACAAGCAGGCGGCCAGGAAATGGTTTCAGCCTATCAACCACTGAGGAGACAAAGCCTTTGTATAAGCAATGAGGAAGCAATGAACACATTCAGCCTATCACAGGAGTTCCCTGAGTGTTCCGAATTATAAATTCTCCATGTCACTGTATGTTATTGAGCCCAAGTAGCTTGCCGTGATTGTATAGTGGTTAGTACTCTGCGTTGTGGCTGCAGCAACCTCGGTTCGAATCCGAGTCACGGCATTGTGGTTGGCAATGTCACGGCAGTTGGGTTTTTCTTTTACAGAATTACCAAATGTACCAGTTGTTTTTGTAAAATGTCTATTAAAAACAGATCCTTTAAAATATTTAAACGATCTAACGACAAATTATTTAAACACACATGATTATAAGATGTAGCCTTATTTTTGTTTTTAGGAGAGAATGTGCCTGCTGAAAAAAACATTATTTTTAAAAAGTGCATTGCAGGATATCAGGAATTTGCTGTGGCACACCTTGAAAACTTTCATGCAGATTATTTGCACAAAACTTACAGTCAGTTGTTGTGGCCGAGTGGTTAAGGCGATGGACTAGAAATCCATTGGGGTCTCCCCGCGCAGGTTTGAATCCTGCCAACAACGAGAAACTTTTTAACATCGGCTACAATTTCAGAAGCTAACCTTTAGAATTTCTTCCATGTCAGTTTTATAAATAGGTGGCTTATTTTGGTGTCACTATTGCCCTTTCACATATTTATTATCGCTACCCCTTTCATATCTTTGCTATAACTCTCGTCCTACATTAGCGCTGGTGCAAACACTTCAAATTATTATACCCTGGCTCTCTCAGTCATACCATTCATGCACTTGAAACTTACTTCACCAATAAAAGAAGCAAATAGAAAAATAAAACAAAAGTGCTTGCTGGATTAGGCAACACACTTCATAAAACTGCATTTTCTTTTCTATTCTCCCCGTGTTACAAGCTTAACTGCTCCCTGTGTAATTTCTCTTAGCCTGCTGTCCCAGGAAGAGAATTTTATCTACAGGCTCTTTCCGTGTTTTTTTCCTAGTCTTTCTTTCCTTTTTCATAGATTTGTAACTGTTCCTTTACGTGCTCTATTTAGGCGCCATTAATCTCATTTGAGCTCCTTGTACCTGCTGCTGTTTTCTCCACACCTCATACTGCCTTTTCCCTCTTTCTCTCTTTCTCTGAGGTTGGTGGCTACTTTCCAAAGCTTCTGATGCCCCAATGTTCCTTCATCTTGTTGTCAGACGTGAATTGGAAAAGCAACCAAATTAACAAGCCTTTACCACTCATATAGGGCAGAGGTTTATACTTTAATTGAGCTAAGAAAAGCGTGTTGTGGGGCCCCTACGAGCCATGGTGCTTGCTTCATCATAATTAGGCATGCAGTCTTTAGCCACAGCTCTGATCATGGGTCACTGAGGTCAGTTTCAATAATTCCTCAAAAACCTAACCATGCAGTCCCCCCTAACTGTGTAGTTATCTTGCTTTACTGCTGTTTGTGTGATTAGCTGGGAGGAGCTCATGGCAGCATCCTCCCTATAAAAGTGTAGATGGACCGCTCCTTAACTCTTTCTTGCTTCACATACAGATGGCTTGAGGAGGTACAGGGGAGATGCAGGTCTACTAGACAGTATAGAAGATCTGCGCCAGGTGTGTTTCTCTGCATTGGTATCCCATCACAGGCCCACAAGTGTATGTGTGATCTTTGACTCCTGGCAGTTCACAAGCAGGCGGCCAGGAAACTGTTTCAGCCTATCAACCACTGAGGAGACAAAGCCTTTGTATAAGGAATGAGGAAGCAATTAACACATTCAGCCTATCACAGGAGTTCCCTGAGTGTACCGAATTATAAATTCTCCATGTCACTGTATGTTATTGAGCCCAAGTAGCTCGCCGTGATCGTATAGTGGTTAGTACTCTGCGTTGTGGCCGCAGCAACCTCGGTTCGAATCCGAGTCACGGCATTGTGGTTGGCAATGTCACGCCAGTTGGGTTTTTCTTTTACAGAATTACAAAATGTACCAGTTGTTTTTGTAAAATGTCTATTAAAAACAGATCCTTTAAAATATTTAAACGATCTAACGACAAATTATTTTAACACACATGATTATAAGATGTAGCTATATTGTACCTACTGACATAAATTATCGTTCTTGAACCTATTTGCGGTGGGGGAATGGAGCTCTCCCCCATGCCAATCAGAATGCAGATGAATGCAGTTGCAGTTGAGTGACCTGTATTGTGGCTGTCTAGAGGGAATGCACAAATGTAGCTGTCTCGCAGCCCAATCCAGACGTCAATTGGAGACAGGTTTTCAGGCAAATAGAGCAGTAAGTGCAGAGAAATGCTCACTCTCTAAAAATGGCATTTATAAAGTAGTAAAGTTAAATCCAACCTCACCAGTAAATAGGATTTATCAATAAATAAATAAAGCTTCTCCTCTCTGATATGGAATTACCCCCCAAAAAGTATAAGGGAATACCCAATGCTAACCTACGAGAGGGGCAGACCTCACAGTAGTGAAAAATGTAATAGACTGTTTTGTACTACCAGGACATGCAAACTACCACAGTACATGTCTTACCTTTTACTTACATAGCATGATGCCCCTAGGACTACCTAGGGCCTACCTTTTGGTTAATTATATATAATAAAATTGGAGTTTAAGGCTTGGCAAGTAGTTTTAAATGGCAAGTCGAAGTGGCAGTACACTGCAGCACAGGCACTGCAGTAGCAGGCTTGAGACAGGTTTGAAATTATACTTTTTTGGGCGGCACAATCAGTTCCTGGGTATATGGTATACCACTTTACAAGGGGCTTTCAAGTCAATGAAATCTGTCAGTCAGGTATGCTCCAATTACACACATGATTAGGGAAGAAACACGTTCACTTCAGCACTGATTAGTAGCAATAAAGTGATCAGAGTCCTAAGGCCAACAAAAAGATACAGCAAAATGCGTAGGTGAAAAGCAATAAGGTAGGGTTGAGGCCAACTTAAGAATGCAAGGTCTAACAAAAACAAACTAAGGATAACATGAGTAAAACATCAGGTTTCTCTACGGCATTTGGTGAGACAAGTGTGCCTTCTTTTATGTTCCATAAATGCAATCTTTCCCTGACCCCTTTATTATATAGCTCTTCAAGTAAAAAAGATAAAGCACTTACAAAGGAGCCTCAAATACTCAAAGATGGTAGACTTCTGTAATATGGGCCATAGACTAAAAGCAGCACGAAAACAGAGTGCAATAGGGTCCCAAAAACTTGAGTGCCACATGAGAGTATGCATGAAAGCCTATCCTTTTCCAAACTAGAGATATACTCATGCAATTTTTGTTTTTAGGAGAGAATGTGCCTGCTGAAAAATACATTATTTTAAAAAAGTGCATAGCAGAATACCAGGAATTTGCTGTGGGACACCTTGAAAACTTTCATACAGATTATTTGCACAAAACTTACAGTCAGTTGTTGTGGCCGAGTGGTTAAGGTGATGGACTAGAAATCCATTGTGGTCTCCCCGCGCAGGTTTGAATCCTGCCAACAACGAGAAACTTTTTTTTTTTTTCACAACAAGTTTATTGACAAAGATGAGCACATGTAATAAGATGGACCCCCACAATCGGGAAGGCGCCATCAGACATTCCGATACAATCCAGAAAGTAGAATTGGATAGGCAGTCAATAATCATTGCAACACAAGGTTATAAGAAACGATCATCTCTGTCTTTAACACTAAATTATCCACTCATCCCTAACTCCCGGATCCCTCCCCTGGATCCCACCCTAACCCTATGCATGTGTGTACGAACGGTGTCGACGAAAATTCGCAAAGTGGTAAGTGCGTGTGTGTGGGGGTGGGGAAACGGGGCCGCCCGGCCACATGAAGTTAAAGATCTTCTTCTGGTTCCACTGGGGGGTCTAGCAATAGGTCCCTGTAGTCTGCCCATCTCTTCCATATCTTAAAGTGCTTACGGGGGCACCCTCGGGCCTCAAAGATCGGTCGTTCCAGACCCATGCAGAAGTCCATGCCAGCCTTCCACGCACACAGGGGGGGGGGTCTCACATCCTTCCAAACCCGGGCTAGATCTCTCTTGGCCACCACCAGCCCCAGGAGGAGCAGGTGTCTCTTGTACACATTGCCACCAATCCCCTCTAGAATATGTAGCAGCCCCAGACGGTGGGTGCGAGGGAGGGTCCATCCTAATACCTCCGACAAGCAATCCCATACACCTCTCCAGAAGCCAACCAATCTAGGACACGACCACAACGTGTGGATCAACGTACCCCTTTCCAGCCCACATCTCAGACAGTCCGGGGACTCTATCAGTCCCGCCCTCCACAAACGCTCGCGGGTATAGTAGGCTCTGTGTAGGACTTTGAATTGGATTAAACGGAATCGGACGGCAATGGCCGCTCCCCTCGGGGATTCCAAGGCCTCGCGCCAATCATCCTCATCCAGCTGACCCACATCGACCTCCCAGGCTGCCTTCAGTGGAAGGAGAGTGGAGGAGCAATGGATGACCATAGTCTGGTAAATGCGTGAAACTTTTTTGTCACCCAGATCGCCCATGAATACCTTAGCTTCAATCGGGCTGAAGTCAGGAAGGGAGTCAACGCCGGCGAGACTGGGCAGCAGCGCATGCCGGAATTGCAAATATCGAAAGAATTGAGATTGGGGCATGTCAAACTCGGCACTAAGGGCCTGAAAGGATTTGAGGGCTGTGCCAGACATCACGTGACCTAATAGTGAAATACCAATTGCGTCCCAGCCATCAAAACCCGATAGCTTAGACAGTTCCGGTAACAAGCCGTTACGCCACAAGGGCGTCTCCGCGGTCAGTCTGCCCCACCAGCCCATGCGTCGCAGGGCCTGCCGCCACACCGTAAAGACAAGTTGTGTAACCCTCGGTAGAGAACGACGCAACCGGGGTGAATAGAGGATGGTGTGGAGCGAGTTGTCGCCCATCAAGGCACGTTCCAGGGCGTAGGCTGGGTCGTCGCCAGTGCTATACCACCAGTCGTTCAGGATGAGTAGGTGCGCGGCCTGATAGTAGGACTGCAGATCTGACGTGGCCAAGCCCCCATCGTAGGTGGACAAAAAGCACGTACGTAACGCTACCCTGGCGGCCCCGCCGGCCCATAGGAAGCGGCCCAACAGGGAGTTGACTTGTCTAAACCACTGAGGTGGGACGGGATATGGGTGGTTCTGCAGCTGATACAAGAGGCGTGGTAGCGCCACCATCTTAAAAATGGCAGAGCGGCCAAAGATAGACAGGGGCATCCGAGACCAAGTCTTAACGTCCGACTGTACTTTCTCCCAGACTGGTATGAGATTACGATCCCAGGCAGTGGCTGCCGAGGCCGACAGAAACACGCCGAGATATTTCAGCCCGGTCGTAGCCACCCGCAGCCCTGAGGCCCAGGGGTCCGCCAAGGCGCCCCCTCCCAGCACCCACAACGTGGATTTATGAAGGTTCAGATAGAGGCCCGAGGCCACCCCAAATCGTTGCATCACCTCCAGGACACGCGGGCCCGAGCGCTGCAGGTCTGTAAGAAAAAAGAGGACGTCATCCGCATACAGGGCTATTTTGTCAGACAGGTTGGCAGTCCATTGAAAGCCCCGTATCAGTGCATCCTGGCGCACTCTGGCAGCTAGGGGCTCCATGGCCAGTGCGAACAGGTAGGGGGAAAGAGGGCAACCCTGTCTGGTCCCGCGGCCGATATGGAACGTGTCGGACACAGCCCCGGCGACCCGCACCGAGGCCGTGAGGTCGGTGTAGAGGAGCCGGACGTATGACAGAAAGACCGGGCCCATGTTAAGGCCGCGCAACAAGGCAAACAGGTACGACCAACTGACAGAGTCAAAGGCCTTGTTAATGTCGGCCAGCAACAGCGCCGCCTGGTCCCCCAGATTCTCGGCCGCGTCAATCGCCGCCTGAGCGCGACGGATGTTATGTCGCGTCGCCCTGCGTGGCATGAAACCTGCCTGATCAGGATGGACCAGGTCGGTGATAAGAGGTACCAGGCGGTTCGCCAGGGCCTTGGCCAAAATCTTGGCCTCCACATTGATCAAGGAGATGGGCCTATAGGAGTCATGACTGTCCGGGGGTCTGCCCGGCTTCAGGAAGACTACTATTTCGGCATGCCGCCAATCTGGGGGCAACACCCCTCCGGTACGCGCCGCCTCCAGCGCCCGGCGATAATAAGATCCAAGCTGAACATGGTATTTCTTAAAAAATTCGCTAGGATAGCCATTTGGGCCGGGGGCCTTGCCAGTGTTCAGTTGCCCTAAAGCATCTCCCAACTCCTCCGCCGTGAGGGGAGCATCCAGGGCCGTCCTAGCCTCGTCAGATATCGGCACAGGCGGCAGTTCCTCAAGGAAGCGGGCCAAGTCGCCATCCGATAACTGGTCACGCGGGGCATACTGGGCGGAGTAGTACACGGCAAAACTCGCAGCCAATTCATGTGGATCGGTTATAACCTCCCCACCATCATTCATGAGACCGGGCAGTAGAAGGGGTTGGAAGTGTTGTTGGCACAATCTATGCAGCATGGAGCAGGACTTGTCCCCCCATTGATATATCCTACTTCTGGTGGCCAGCCACGCCTGCTTGGCCTCATCCATCAGGAGGGACCCGTAGGTTTGTTGCGCTTGTAGCAGCAGGCGCAGCCCGACGGCATCACCACCCTCACGACTTTTTTGCTCCAGAGCCGTTACCCGTACAGCCGCCTCCGCAACTTGCTCTCGACGCTTCCGACGGGCCGCCGAGCACCATGCAATATCTGCTCCCCGTACAGTAGGCTTCATGGCCTCCCACACCATCCCCACATCAGCACCCTCCACCAGATTTTCCCGCCAGAAATGGTCAATCGTTTCACGTAAATGATTAGCATATGGCGGCTGAAGGAGATGCCACGAGGACATCCTCCATCGAAACGGCTGTTTTTTCCGGAGGAGTTCCAGTCTAATCGAGACGGGGGAGTGGTCGGACAGGCCTCTCGGTAAGATGTCTGCGTCCTTCACCCTGCTCAAATAGTCCCGGGGCACAAACACACAGTCGAGCCTCGAAAAGGAGCCGTGTACAGCCGAGACATAAGTATAGTCCCGGGCCGTGGGGTGCATATGCCGCCACACATCAACCCAGCCCAACCCCTCACTCATAGCACGCAGTCTGGAGGGCGAAGGGGAGGGGGGCGGGAGCTCAGATTCCCCAAGACGCCTCTGGCGATCCACGCTTACATTCAGCACATCATTCCAATCTCCCCCAATCACAGCCAAAGGTCCTGAGATGTCCTCCCATACAGCAAACAGTCTCTCAGCTAAGGCCCATTGGAGTGGGGGGGGGGCGTAAACACTGCCAAACACCACCGACTCCGCACCCACCTTGCCTTTAATAAACAGGTAACGACCCTGAGGATCCACCCACTGCTTCTCGTGGATATAGGCCACCCTGCGGTGAAGCAATATGGCGACTCCCCTGGACCCCCTGGAGAACCCGGCGTGGAAGACTTGTTGATATCCAAACCTCTGTAGGCCGAGGGCCTTTGTACCCATCATGTGTGTTTCTTGAAGAAGAAGGACATCTGCAGCCTCATTTTTCCCCCAGCGTAACACAGCCCCACGTTTGATTTTATCTAAAAGCCCCCTGACATTCCACGTAATCACTCTTATAGTATCCATAGGAAGTCTACGAGCCTGGTCAGCCATGATCCGGTAAGAACCAACACCCGAGCCCTCCACTCCCGCGCCACCCACCACACATCATATGGAACATCGTAGCAACCCACACATGCATAGCCCTGTCAATCCCAAGGACAACAGTCCCCAACCCCACGGTCCCGCAACCCCAAACAGTCCCTGTCCCCAACTCAGCGGCCCCAACCCCGACCGCCCTCATCCCGCCACCCCCAACCCTATACCTCAAAGAACCTTGAAGTACCTGTCGCGGCATGGGTGGTCCCGAGACCAGAACATAGGGCCCGGGCCCACCCATACCAATGGATCCCAACATTCCCAACTGGAACATGAAGCTTACTCCCCCTCCCACAGAGTCCCTCTCTCTAGAGGGAGAGTGGTAGCCACCATCACGTAGTCCCCGACCCCCCACCCCACAGCCCCATTCTCAATTAGAGGACAGACAAGGTACTGCCCCACGGCGGCAACAGTGCCGGGCAGACATCAAGGCCCAGACGACTCGATGAGTCCAATCAGAGGTCACAGCCGTGACAGTAGAAATGGAAAGGCAGGGCCTTGGAATGTTTCAGTGGTCTGTCCCAGATTGTTCGGAGTCTTCGGTCCTGCCACTGGTCTGTGTGCCATCAACCGAGGCCGCACGTCTGCGCGATCTGGATCGCTTGGTTCGGCCCCTCCTCCTCGACGCCTGGTTTTGCCGAGCCTGTGGTGAGCCCCCTGGAGAGCCCGGATTGAGCCCCGGCTGCGAGTTCGGCCTAACCTGCACCGTTCCATCTGTCCATTTGAAGAGGTCTTCCGGCGTATCAAAAAACAATGTCCGCGATTGAAATATCACCCTCAGGCGTGCCGGATACAACAGGGAATATTGGAGCTTAAGCCCCCTCAATTTCGCCTTGGCGGCCATGAAGGAATGACGCTGCTGTTGCACCATTTTGGTATAGTCAGGGAAAATCATTATCTTATGGTTTTCATAGAGGAGGGCTTCCCTGTTTCTAGCTTCCTTCAACACAGCATCTCTGTCATGATAATTTAGTAGTCTGGCGATCACCGCCCGAGGTCGCTCGCCCTCAGGTGGCCTTTGCGTCAGGGCGCGGTGAGCTCTCTCGATGACGAAGCAAGTGGACAGCGTCCCTGGGGGCATCCACGATTCCAGCCACTGAGTGAGGAAGAGCTCCATGTTGCCCTTCTCACAGCGCTCCGGAAAGCCAACAAAGCGAAGGTTGTTGCGGCGCGCCCGCCCTTCTGCATCCTCCACCCGGAGCGCCGTGATTCGCTGCGCTGATTCCATCGCCGCCATTCTCTTTTTAAGGGTAGTCACATCTTCCTCCACTACCGTTACCCTGGATTCGGTTTCTGTAATGCGCGCCACTGCGTTCCTCAGGTCTTGGCGCAACAGGGTGACATCTGCGCCCACTGCCCCGATCTTGGCGTCGAGCATGTCCCTCGAGTGAGTTATGGCCGCCATAAGGGCCGCATTGTCCGGCCCCCCTCCAGGCGGAGCACCCCCGGACGAGCCAGCGCCCCCACCGGGCCCGGTGAATTTGTCGATAGTCACTTGCTTGGCGGGGCCACCACCTCCCCTGGTCATGGCTGCGGAGGGCCAAAAAGCAAAAAGAAAAACTTCCGATGGAGGGAGGCGCCGAGCCACTACCGCTCCCGCCAAGGTCTATGGAGGGCAAGGGAGGACAACGTTCGGCCCCGGGGCAGGTCACAGCGGAGCAGCCTCAAAAGCGGTTCAATGACTCGGTCAGGACGCGGCCGGCTCCTGCGACCGCCAAGGAACAGGGTCGCCTCCGAGCCGCAGCCCCCCCCAGAAGGGTGGACAATGACGGAGGGCAAGGGAGGACAGTGTCCGGCCCCGAGGCAGGTCTCGGTAGGTCCGTCGCGAAGCAACCCAACGGCCCGGTCAGGACGCGGCCGGCCTCAGCGTCCACCAAGAAGCAGGGCCACTTCTGAGCAGCAGCCCCCCCCCAAACGAGAAACTTTTTTAACCTCGGCTACAATTTCAGAAGTTAACCTTTAGAATTTCTTCCATGTCAGTTTTATAAATAGGTGGCTTATTTTGGTGTCACTATTGCCCTTTCACATATTTATTATCGCTACCCCTTTCATATCTTTGCTATAACTCTCGTCCTACATTAGCGCTGGTGCAAACACTTCAAATTATTATACCCTGGCTCTCTCAGTCATACCATTCATGCACTTGAAACTTACTTTACCAATAAAAGAAGCAAATAGAAAAATAAAATAAAAGTGCTTGCTGGATTAGGCAAACACACTTCATAAAACTGCATTTTCTTTTCTATTCTCCCCGTGTTACAAGCTTAACTGCTCCCTGTGTAATTTCTCTTAGCCTGCTGTCCCAGGAAGAGAATTTTATCTACAGGCTCTTTCCGTGTTTTTTTCCTAGTCTTTCTTTCCCTTTTCTTGGATTTGTAACTGTTCCTTTATGTGCTCTATTTAGGCGCCATTAATCTCATTTGAGCTCCTTGTACCTGCTGCTGTTTTCTCCACACCTCATACTGCCTTTTCCCTCTTTCTCTCTTTCTCTGAGGTTGGTGGCTACTTTCCAAAGCTTCTGATGCCCCAATGTTCCTTCATCTTGTTGTCAGACGTGAATTGGAAAAGCAACCAAATTAACAAGCCTTTACCACTCATAGATGGCAGAGGTTTATACTTTAATTCAATGAGCTAAGAAAAGCGTGTTGTGGGGCCCCTACGAGCCATGGTGCTTGCTTCATCATAATTGGGCGCGCAGTCATTAGCCACAGCTCTGATCATGGGTCACTGAGGTCAGTTTCAATAATTCCTCAAAAACCTAACCATGCAGTCCCCCCTAACTGTATAGTTATCTTGCTCTACTGCTGTTTGTGTGATTAGCTGGGAGGAGCTCACGGCAGCATCCTCCCTATAAAAGTATAGATGGACCGCTCCTTAATTTTTTCTTGCTTCACATACAGATGGCTTGAGGAGGTACAGGGGAGATGCAGGTCTAATAGACAGAATAGAAGATCTGCGCCAGGTGTGTTTCTCTGCATTGGTGTCCCATCACAGGCCCACAAGTGTATGTGTGATCTTTGACTTCTGGCAGTTCACAAGCAGGCGGCCAGGAAATGGTTTCAGCCTATCAACCACTGAGGAGACAAAGCCTTTGTATAAGCAATGAGGAAGCAATGAACACATTCAGCCTATCACAGGAGTTCCCTGAGTGTTCCGAATTATAAATTCTCCATGTCACTGTATGTTATTGAGCCCAAGTAGCTTGCCGTGATCGTATAGTGGTTAGTACTCTGCGTTGTGGCCGCAGCAACCTCGGTTCGAATCCGAGTCACGGCATTGTGGTTGGCAATGTCACGGCAGTTGGGTTTTTCTTTTACAGAATTACCAAATGTACCAGTTGTTTTTGTAAAATGTCTATTAAACACAGATCCTTTAAAATATTTAAACGATCTTACGACAAATTATTTAAACACACATGATTATAAGATGTAGCCTTATTTTTGTTTTTAGGAGAGAATGTGCCTGCTGAAAAAAACATTATTTTTAAAAAGTGCATTGCAGGATATCAGGAATTTGCTGTGGCACACCTTGAAAACTTTCATGCAGATTATTTGCACAAAACTTACAGTCAGTTGTTGTGGCCGAGTGGTTAAGGGGATGGACTAGAAATCCATTGTGGTCTCCCCGCGCAGGTTTGAATCCTGCCAACAACGAGAAACTTTTTAACCTCGGCTACAATTTCAGAAGTTAACCTTTAGAATTTCTTCCATGTCAGTTTTATAAATAGGTGGCTTATTTTGGTGTCACTATTGCCCTTTCACATATTTATTATCGCTACCCCTTTCATATCTTTGCTATAACTCTCGTCCTACATTAGCGCTGGTGCAAACACTTCAAATTATTATACCCTGGCTCTCTCAGTCATACCATTCATGCACTTGAAACTTACTTTACCAATAAAAGAAGCAAATAGAAAAATAAAATAAAAGTGCTTGCTGGATTAGGCAAACACACTTCATAAAACTGCATTTTCTTTTCTATTCTCCCCGTGTTACAAGCTTAACTGCTCCCTGTGTAATTTCTCTTAGCCTGCTGTCCCAGGAAGAGAATTTTATCTACAGGCTCTTTCCGTGTTTTTTTCCTAGTCTTTCTTTCCCTTTTCTTGGATTTGTAACTGTTCCTTTATGTGCTCTATTTAGGCGCCATTAATCTCATTTGAGCTCCTTGTACCTGCTGCTGTTTTCTCCACACCTCATACTGCCTTTTCCCTCTTTCTCTCTTTCTCTGAGGTTGGTGGCTACTTTCCAAAGCTTCTGATGCCCCAATGTTCCTTCATCTTGTTGTCAGACGTGAATTGGAAAAGCAACCAAATTAACAAGCCTTTACCACTCATAGATGGCAGAGGTTTATACTTTAATTCAATGAGCTAAGAAAAGCGTGTTGTGGGGCCCCTACGAGCCATGGTGCTTGCTTCATCATAATTGGGCGCGCAGTCATTAGCCACAGCTCTGATCATGGGTCACTGAGGTCAGTTTCAATAATTCCTCAAAAACCTAACCATGCAGTCCCCCCTAACTGTATAGTTATCTTGCTCTACTGCTGTTTGTGTGATTAGCTGGGAGGAGCTCACGGCAGCATCCTCCCTATAAAAGTATAGATGGACCGCTCCTTAATTTTTTCTTGCTTCACATACAGATGGCTTGAGGAGGTACAGGGGAGATGCAGGTCTAATAGACAGAATAGAAGATCTGCGCCAGGTGTGTTTCTCTGCATTGGTGTCCCATCACAGGCCCACAAGTGTATGTGTGATCTTTGACTTCTGGCAGTTCACAAGCAGGCGGCCAGGAAATGGTTTCAGCCTATCAACCACTGAGGAGACAAAGCCTTTGTATAAGCAATGAGGAAGCAATGAACACATTCAGCCTATCACAGGAGTTCCCTGAGTGTTCCGAATTATAAATTCTCCATGTCACTGTATGTTATTGAGCCCAAGTAGCTTGCCGTGATCGTATAGTGGTTAGTACTCTGCGTTGTGGCCGCAGCAACCTCGGTTCGAATCCGAGTCACGGCATTGTGGTTGGCAATGTCACGGCAGTTGGGTTTTTCTTTTACAGAATTACCAAATGTACCAGTTGTTTTTGTAAAATGTCTATTAAACACAGATCCTTTAAAATATTTAAACGATCTTACGACAAATTATTTAAACACACATGATTATAAGATGTAGCCTTATTTTTGTTTTTAGGAGAGAATGTGCCTGCTGAAAAAAACATTATTTTTAAAAAGTGCATTGCAGGATATCAGGAATTTGCTGTGGCACACCTTGAAAACTTTCATGCAGATTATTTGCACAAAACTTACAGTCAGTTGTTGTGGCCGAGTGGTTAAGGGGATGGACTAGAAATCCATTGGGGTCTCCCCACGCAGGTTCGAATCCTGCCAACAACGAGAAACTTTTTAACATAGGCTACAATTTCAGAAGCTAACCTTTAGAATTTCTTCCATGTCAGTTTTATAAATAGGTGGCTTATTTTGGTGTCACTATTGCCCTTTCACATATTCATTATCGCTACCCCTTTCATATCTTTGCTATAACTCTCGTCCTACATTAGCGCTGGTGCAAACACTTCAAATTATTATACCCTGGCTCTCTCAGTCATACCATTCATGCACTTGAAACTTACTTTACCAATAAAAGAAGCAAATAGAAAAATAAAACAAAAGTGCTTGCTGGATTAGGCAACACACTTCATAAAACTGCATTTTCTTTTCTATTCTCCCCGTGTTACAAGCTTAACTGCTCCCTGTGTAATTTCTCTTAGCCTGCTGTCCCAGGAAGAGAATTTTATCTACAGGCTCTTTCCGTGTTTTTTTCCTAGTCTTTCTTTCCTTTTTCTTAGATTTGTAACTGTTCCTTTACGTGCTCTATTTAGGCGCCATTAATCTCATTTGAGCTCTGTAGGAAGGTAGATCCCTGACTATGGTTGCCCCCAACTTTTTGCCTGGTGTTTTGCTGGTTTTATGACTTAGTTGACCTGGGACCCTGCTATTCAGGGCCCCAGGCCTACTGCTCTCTCTGTAAAATGGATTCCATGTACCTTAGGTACATATCTAAATTGGATACTGAGTCACCTTATCAGTCCCTGTACAGTGTACCTTAGGTACCCAGGGCATAGGTGTACCCAGGGCCTACCAGGGACTGCAGCATGTATTATGCCACCCCTGGCTGGCCATCCAAATCTGACACAACTGGCTGCTTGACAGCTGGGGCAAGGTGGTGTAATCACCCTTTGCTTTAGATATAGTATACCTATATCTAACCCTAAAATGGACACACAGATCTCCTATCAGTCACTCCTATGGCAGGCCTTAACAATCCTGAAGGCAGAGTGCTTGGAATCGTGTGAGATGGTGCTCTGGCATGAGCTGAGCCTGTCTGCGGCTTTCGGGATCTATCCCTTAGCCGTTTCCATGATATCGCATACCATATACTCTTAAGTGCATTATAATCCTCGCGGTTATATGCCAACTCTGGTATCGCTTTATTAAAACATGTCGAGTAAGGTGTCATACGAATTGGAATACTAACCCCTCGCCAATTCTGGCGACGGGGTTAGCATTCCACCCTTCTAGAGGGACACGACATGTATGTAACCCCTAACCCCGGTTAAAGTCAAACAGAGCCTCAGCTCCACAAAATGGATGCTGCCACCGAGACACAAGTCTGCCCTCCTGCTGCTGGGAGTCCTCCCAGAGCAGGAGATAAGGACAAAGGGTTTCCTGCCAGGGGCGGTGCCAGCACCGTCCCAGACAGGGTTTTGTGTATTGTAGGTAGGCAGGGCTTTAGAGGAAGGTGACTGCACGTGGCACCCCGGTGCTCACTGTGCATAGGCTGGCTGGAACCAGTTCCAGGGTCACTCCAGACCCTGTGCTGGGGAAAAGCCCGCCAAGGAAGTGGGTGTAACCACCCCCCTCCTAGTCCCACCCCTAGGGCAGGACTTAGTCGCGTGCCAGCCCCTTTTTACAGGATAAAGGTAGGAACTGGCCCCCTTCCAAATCAGATCATCTTTGAATCCTGAAACTACTTTCCACGAAAGGAACTCAAGACTTCTTCCTAAGATTTCTCCCTTGTGACTAAGGAGTAGTCACCCTGCATCCGCAGGCACCATCTTAAGAACACTGCGGTCTGCTGCAAGTCTCTCCTCCGGATCAAGACTGCCCAGCTCGACGAGAAACGGCTTCCCTGGCACCTCTGACCTCTACCTACATCATCAGTCACGCTGAGATTCGTGGGTGTGACGAGACCTCGAGGGACCGGCCATCTTCAAGACTGCACGACTTCTGCACAGCAAGCCCGCCGAGTAATTTCCTGGTGAGTGCTTTGGGGTCCGAGAAGCCCCGACCCTGAGCAGCTCCAGCACCGAAGAGTAGCCCCCCAGCATCTCCACGATCGGCGTGGGGCCCTTCTGCTTTTTGCTGCTCACCGCGTTGTTTGGCTACTAGCCCGCTGGCTTGTGGCCACCTGAACGACGCCCGACGACATCACTGCTGCTAGTCTGGTTGCTCCAGACTGGCCCTTGCTCCCTTCCAGAAGAGGAGCACTCCGGACCCTCCTGGTCCACTCAAGACGCCATTTTTAGTCCACCGCGTGGGCTTGAATTAGCCAAGGCTTGTTGCCCAATCCTGGGTAACTTCGACGCCGACAGCTTCATCCATCGTGGGACAGCTCGCCTCTCCATCCTGGTCACCGACAACGCCTCCTGGTCCGTGAGATCTGCAGAGCCAGCGTCGCCCACTCACCTAGTCGAGGTGACTTCGCCCGGTGCCATCCTGGTGCCCACTTAATCACTGGCTAGTGATTCAAGAACTTGGTCCCCTCTGCTTTCAGGTTTTCTTCTTCCTTGATCCAGGCTTGGATCCATCGAACTTTTCTTCACTGGTCGCCTGCCAGCAACTTCCTTCTTCCAGGCTCCTGGTCCGGCAACGAGATTCCCGACGTCTTTTCAGACCTATGCAGCTGCAGCCCCTGGGCTAGGTAACTTCGGCACTTCAGTGTCCCAGCATAGCCTCACTATCCTAGGGTCAGGATCCACTGTCGTTTTCTTCCTACCAGGTCGGGTTCGCCCGTGAACACTAACTTTAGCGTTACTTGCTTCCATAGACTTTGTCCCGCATCCCGCGTGAGAGTGCACACTCTGCACCCGAGTCCCCTAGGCCTCCTAGAAGTAATCTAACGATTCCCTAGTCAAGACCTAGCGATTCCAAAGCCTATTAGTACTGTACTTACCTGCTAGTAATTTCGCATTCCACTTTTAGAGTATATGGTTTTTCGTGCCCCTCGGGCATTTGTGTATACTGTGCTAACTTAAGTATTTTCGTAAGAGTTTTGTTGTGTGCCTAGCACCCTGTCCTCATAAAGAGTACAGGGTTGTTGTGATTCTAATAAATACACTGTTTATTTTCATAACACTTGTGTGGTGTCCTTTCACTGGGTGTTCAAGGGGTAATGTGATGGTAAAACAGCTGGCTTAACACGCCCTCTAGAGTCTTAGCCTTAGACTGCTCGTATCCATGCTACTAGGATAGCTGGTCTATAAGGTTGACTTACAACCAATCATCAATAAGGGTTGTTTGGACTGATATATAGTGATCACTAGAATAGTGAGCACTGCACATCAGGCCAACTTCTCACATTGGTGAGCAGCGGTTGGGATTTGAGCTTGCTGTTGTTTTACCACACATGCCCTAAGAATATCTTGTGAAAGATCACATAAGTACTAAAGGTACATATAACTTAGCTTAGAATACTCTGAGTTCTACTGAACCAGCTGTTGTAGCTCCTAGGGCCTAGCACACCCTAAACTACAACTCTAGCAAGGGATCAGTAGGCAAACATATAGTGTAGGTAAGTGCACCACTTACACCTCACTAGAAAAGCATGTCTACCCAGGGAGAATCTACTGAGACTCCCCTGGTCAGTGTTGACCCTCCACAGGTCACTTCAAGATATGCAGCTCTCAGTTTCCAGGAGATGAGACAAATCTGTGTCTCCAGAAAACTGAAGCAGGGGTCTAACCCCACCATTCCCTTTCTGATAGGTCTCTTAGAGACATATGATGCCAGAAAGCTTTCTCAGTTACATGAGAACATGCCAGCCTTAGAGGGAACCTCTGGGGATCCAGATCTCCCCAACATTGCTACTGCAGTTGAGGAGGAGGATCAAGAGGAACTCTCTGGGGATGAGGTAGACAAAGGTCTTGAGGTAGTCAGAAGGCTAACTAGGGCCAACTTAGACCTACTTGGGGAAGGATCTGGGGGACCCCCAGTACTGACCCTAATGAGGCCTAACCTTGGAGTTAGGAGAGATAGATCTCCTTCTAGGGACTCCATTAGATCTCTGCACTCTAATGCCTCTTCTCAGGGGAGAAGGAACTCTCCCCAGAGGAGATTGACTTCCCCTCAGAGAAGAGAGCATGACGCAAGGATGAGACAAGCTAAACTGAGGATTGAAAGGGAAGAACTTGCCCTGGCCAAGGAAAAGCTTGCATTTGCTAGAGAGCAGCAGATGAGTGGGTTAGCTCCCACTGGTGGCAGCAATCTCCCAAGAGATAGAGAGAAGGGTTTAGATACTAAACACCTGACTAAGATAGTGCCCCCCTTTAAACAAGGGGATGACATCCAGAAATGGATGGCTGCTTTGGAGAGGGCCTGCACTGTGCAGTGCATTCCCCAGAGTCAGTGGGCAGCTATACTGTGGCTCTCCTTTGATGGTAAAGGTAGAGATAAGCTCCTCACTACAAGAGTGGAGGATGCTAATGATTACCAGGTCCTGAAAATGCACTGGTTGATGGGTTTGGCTTAACCACTGAGCAGTACAGGTTGCTGTTCAGAGACACCCAGAAAACTCAGTCTCAGGACTGGCCTGACTTTGTTGATTGTGCCACTAAGGCTTTGGAAGGCTGGCTACTGGGTAGCAAGGTTACTGACTTCACAGGATTGTATAATCCTATTATGAGAGAGCAAGTCTTAAATAATTGTCAGAACCAGTTATTACACCAGCACCTGGTAGACTCTGATCTGACCTCTCCACAAGAATTGGGTAAGAGGGCAGACAAATGGGTCAGAACCAGGATTAGGCCCAAGAACCAAGGTGGTGACCAGAAAAAGGAATCAACCAAGCCTCAAGAGAAGGGTGGGAATAAATCTACAGATCAAACCACATCAGGGCCCCAAAAATCCTCTGAGGGGGGTGGGTCCCAGAATCCTTCCAACAACCAGAAGAAACCTTATTGTTATCCCTGTAAACAGGTGGGTCATTTAAAAACTGACAGCAGTTGCCCAAAGAATAACAATAAGGAAAACATACCCCCAAGTAACATTCCCAAACCTCCTGTTACTACTAGTAGTAATCCCCCAGGTGGTGGGAGTGCCCCCAAGAATTTGGGTGCATTTACTTTGGGAGTTCCTGGCCTAACCAGGTCCCCTGACTTAGATACTCTTGTCTGTGAGACTGGCATGGGGTTTGCCAACTTCACAACTTGTCCCAACACTTTGGGCAAGTACAGACAGGAGCCCCTCATCAATGGTATAAAAGTTGAGGCCTATAGAGATACAGGGGCTAGCATCACTATGGTGACTGAGAGTCTAGTCCCCTCAAGGCAACTTTTACCTGGTGCCACATACCAGGTGACCAATATTGATGGAGTACAGAGAGATCATCCCATGGCAGTGGTCAATCTCAGCTGGGGAGGTGTCACTGGCCACAAGAGAGTGGCAGTGTCACCAAACTTGCCTGTAGATTGCCTACTGGGGAATGATTTAGAGCTCTCAGCCTGGGCTGAAGTTGAGCAAGAAACCCATTCTAAAATGGTAAATACCCATGGTAAGGTTAGTGGGGCAGTGATAGCCACAGCCCCAGTCCAAGATGTCCTCCCTGAACAGGTCAGGAGGGTTGTGCCAGTCACAACCCAATCTCAGACAACTTCCTTCCCAGAACAGGTTGTCAAGGCTGTCATGGTAACAGCCCACACCCAAACTGAGCCCCCTCCTGAAAAGGTCGGGAGAGTTGTGATGGCCACAGCTCAAACTCAGACAGATGATAGTGTTGTGAAGCCTGAAACTATGGATCACTCAACTCAGACAGAGAGCATTGAGGAGGAAGAGAAATCTCCCTCCCACCAGACTTTAGGAAAAGATCAGCCTCCTCAGGGAACTGATCTGACCCCTTGTGAAGAAACTGCCACAGAGGTAGTCAGGCCTAGCCTGGCAGAACCCCTGATGTCAGTGGACCCTTCCAAGATGGGACCCAGTCTGGAGCAGGTAACCTGCCCCTCTCTACCCTGCCTCAGTCAGCCCAGGGCTGTAGAGGTCAGGGAGGCCAGTGGTGGACCCCAAAGGGCCCCCTGTCCAAAAGAATTCCCCAATCAGCAGATTAAGGGCACTGAAGCTAGTAGTCCTAGCCAAGTGAAAATAAAACCAACTCCTGAGGGATCCCCCTTAAATTTAGTTAGGGACCTCCCACAGATGGACACTGTTGGGCACAGCCAAACCTGGGACCTGAGGGACCCAAACCTGACCTGTCCCTCCAGTAAGCCAAACAGAGGGACCCAACCTCCAGCTGTAGGTAGCCAGAGGTTGACCCTGAGAGCCCAAAACAACTCAGTCTTGGAAAGAAAGGCCTCTATGGTGGAAAATGATTGGAGGAAGCTGAGCCCAAAATTAGTGGAGCCTCACTTCAGTACTCCATTTCAGCACCAGCCTTTTACTTTGCCAAAACACACCACAGGTAGAGATTCCCTATGGTGGAGACCCTCAGACACCCTTAGGGTGAGGGATTACTTAGTGGACCATGAGATAGGGGGTAACCATGACAGTGCGGGTACTTCCTTATATGGCCACTCAGGCAATATAGGCTTACCTGGCAAGGCTAGCCTTATCTCCTTTCGTTTGGGGGGGGGGTTATGTAGGAAGGTAGATCCCTGACTATGGTTGCCCCCAACTTTTTGCCTGGTGTTTTGCTGGTTTTCTGACTTAGTTGACCTGGGACCCTGCTATTCAGGGCCCCAGGCCTACTGCTCTCTCTGTAAAATGGATTCCATGTACCTTAGGTACATATCTAAATTGGATACTGAGTCACCTTATCAGTCCCTGTACAGTGTACCTTAGGTACCCAGGGCATAGGTGTACCCAGGGCCTACCAGGGGCTGCAGCATGTATTATGCCACCCCTGGCTGGCCATCCAAATCTGACACAACTGGCTGCTTGACAGCTGGGGCAAGGTGGTGTAATCACCCTTTGCTTTAGATATAGTATACCTATATCTAACCCTAAAATGGACACACAGATCTCCTATCAGTCACTCCTATGGCAGGCCTTAACAATCCTGAAGGCAGAGTGCTTGGAATCGTGTGAGATGGTGCTCTGGCATGAGCTGAGCCTGTCTGCGGCTTTCGGGATCTATCCCTTAGCCGTTTCCATGATATCGCATACCATATACTCTTAAGTGCATTATAATCCTCGCGGTTATATGCCAACTCTGGTATTGCTTTATCAAAACATGTCGAGTAAGGTGTCATACGAATTGGAATACTAACCCCTCGCCAATTCTGGCGACGGGGTTAGCATTCCACCCTTCTAGAGGGACACGACATGTATGTAACCCCTAACCCCGGTTAAAGTCAAACAGAGCCTCAGCTCCACAAAATGGATGCTGCCACCGAGACACAAGTCTGCCCTCCTGCTGCTGGGAGTCCTCCCAGAGCAGGAGATAAGGACAAAGGGTTTCCTGCCAGGGGCGGTGCCAGCACCGTCCCAGACAGGGTTTTGTGTATTGTAGGTAGGCAGGGCTTTAGAGGAAGGTGACTGCACGTGGCACCCCGGTGCTCACTGTGCATAGGCTGGCTGGAACCAGTTCCAGGGTCACTCCAGACCCTGTGCTGGGGAAAAGCCCGCCAAGGAAGTGGGTGTAACCACCCCCCTCCTAGTCCCACCCCTAGGGCAGGACTTAGTCGCGTGCCAGCCCCTTTTTACAGGATAAAGGTAGGGACTGGCCCCCTTCCAAATCAGATCATCTTTGAATCCTGAAACTACTTTCCACGAAAGGAACTCAAGACTTCTTCCTAAGATTTCTCCCTTGTGACTAAGGAGTAGTCACCCTGCATCCGCAGGCACCATCTTAAGAACACTGCGGTCTGCTGCAAGTCTCTCCTCCGGATCAAGACTGCCCAGCTCGACGAGAACCGGCTTCCCTGGCACCTCTGACCTCTACCTACATCATCAGTCACGCTGAGATTCGTGGGTGTGACGAGACCTCGAGGGACCGGCCATCTTCAAGACTGCATGACTTCTGCACAGCAAGCCCGCCGAGTAATTTCCTGATGAGTGCTTTGGGGTCCGAGAAGCCCCGACCCTGAGCAGCTCCAGCACCGAAGAGTAGCCCCCCAGCATCTCCACGATCGGCGTGGGGCCCTTCTGCTTTTTGCTGCTCACCGCGTTGTTTGGCTACTAGCCCGCTGGCTTGTGGCCTCCTGAACGACGCCCGATGACATCACTGCTGCTAGTCTGGTTGCTCCAGACTGGCCCTTGCTCCCTTCCAGAAGAGGAGCACTCCGGACCCTCCTGGTCCACTCAAGACGCCATTTTTAGTCCACCGCATGGGCTTGAATTAGCCAAGGCTTGTTGCCCAATCCTGGGTAACTTCGATGCCGACAGCTTCATCCATCGTGGGACAGCTCGCCTCTCCATCCTGGTCGCCGACAACACCTCCTGGTCCGTGAGATCTGCAGAGCCAGCGTCGCCCACTCACCTAGTCGAGGTGACTTCGCCCGGTGCCATCCTGGTGCCCACTTAATCACTGGCTAGTGATACAAGAACTTGGTCCCCTCTGCTTTCAGGTTTTCTTCTTCCTTGATCCAGGCTTGGATCCATCGAACTTTTCTTCACTGGTCGCCTGCCAGCAACTTCCTTCTTCCAGGCTCCTGGTCCGGCAACGAGATTCCCGACGTCTTTTCAGACCTATGCAGCTGCAGCCCCTGGGCTAGGTAACTTCGGCACTTCGGTGTCCCAGCATAGCCTCACTATCCTAGTGTCAGGATCCACTGTCGTTTTCTTCCTACCAGGTCGGGTTCGCCCGTGAACACTAACTTTAGCGTTACTAGCTTCCATAGACTTTGTCCCGCATCCCGCGTGAGAGTGCACACTCTGCACCCGAGTCCCCTAGGCCTCCTAGAAGTAATCTAACGATTCCCTAGTCAAGTCCTAGCGATTCCAAAGCCTATTAGTACTGTACTTACCTGCTAGTAATTTCGCATTCCACTTTTAGAGTATATGGTTTTTCGTGCCCCTCGGGCATTTGTGTATACTGTGCTAACTTAAGTATTTTCGTAAGAGTTTTGTTGTGTGCCTAGCACCCTGTCCTCATAAAGAGTACAGGGTTGTTGTGATTCTAATAAATACACTGTTTATTTTCATAACACTTGTGTGGTGTCCTTTCACTGGGTGTTCAAGGGGTAATGTGATGGTAAAACAGCTGGCTTAACACGCCCTCTAGAGTCTTAGCCTTAGACTGCTCGTATCCATGCTACTAGGATAGCTGGTCTATAAGGTTGACTTACAACCAATCATCAATAAGGGTTGTTTGGACTGATATATAGTGATCACTAGAATAGTGAGCACTGCACATCAGGCCAACTTCTCACATTGGTGAGCAGCGGTTGGGATTTGAGCTTGCTGTTGTTTTACCACACATGCCCTAAGAATATCTTGTGAAAGATCACATAAGTACTAAAGGTACATATAACTTAGCTTAGAATACTCTGAGTTCTACTGAACCAGCTGTTGTAGCTCCTAGGGCCTAGCACACCCTAAACTACAACTCTAGCAAGGGATCAGTAGGCAAACATATAGTGTAGGTAAGTGCACCACTTACACCTCACTAGAAAAGCATGTCTACCCAGGGAGAATCTACTGAGACTCCCCTGGTCAGTGTTGACCCTCCACAGGTCACTTCAAGATATGCAGCTCTCAGTTTCCAGGAGATGAGACAAATCTGTGTCTCCAGAAAACTGAAGCAGGGGTCTAACCCCACCATTCCCTTTCTGATAGGTCTCTTAGAGACATATGATGCCAGAAAGCTTTCTCAGTTACATGAGAACATGCCAGCCTTAGAGGGAACCTCTGGGGATCCAGATCTCCCCAACATTGCTACTGCAGTTGAGGAGGAGGATCAAGAGGAACTCTCTGGGGATGAGGTAGACAAAGGTCTTGAGGTAGTCAGAAGGCTAACTAGGGCCAACTTAGACCTACTTGGGGAAGGATCTGGGGGACCCCCAGTACTGACCCTAATGAGGCCTAACCTTGGAGTTAGGAGAGATAGATCTCCATCTAGGGACTCCATTAGATCTCTGCACTCTAATGCCTCTTCTCAGGGGAGAAGGAACTCTCCCCAGAGGAGATTGACTTCCCCTCAGAGAAGAGAGCATGAAGCAAGGATGAGACAAGCTAAACTGAGGATTGAAAGGGAAGAACTTGCCCTGGCCAAGGAAAAGCTTGCATTTGCTAGAGAGCAGCAGATGAGTGGGTTAGCTCCCACTGGTGGCAGCAATCTCCCAAGAGATAGAGAGAAGGGTTTAGATACTAAACACCTGACTAAGATAGTGCCCCCCTTTAAACAAGGGGATGACATCCAGAAATGGATGGCTGCTTTGGAGAGGGCCTGCACTGTGCAGTGCATTCCCCAGAGTCAGTGGGCAGCTATACTGTGGCTCTCCTTTGATGGTAAAGGTAGAGATAAGCTCCTCACTACAAGAGTGGAGGATGCTAATGATTACCAGGTCCTGAAAAATGCACTGGTTGATGGGTTTGGCTTAACCACTGAGCAGTACAGGTTGCTGTTCAGAGACACCCAGAAAACTCAGTCTCAGGACTGGTCTGACTTTGTTGATTGTGCCACTAAGGCTTTGGAAGGCTGGCTACTGGGTAGCAAGGTTACTGACTTCACAGGATTGTATAATCTTATTATGAGAGAGCAAGTCTTAAATAATTGTCAGAACCAGTTATTACACCAGCACCTGGTAGACTCTGATCTGACCTCTCACCAAGAATTGGGTAAGAGGGCAGACAAATGGGTCAGAACCAGGATTAGGCCCAAGAACCAAGGTGGTGACCAGAAAAAGGAATCAACCAAGCCTCAAGAGAAGAGTGGGAATAAATCTACAGATCAAACCACATCAGGGCCCCAAAACTCCTCTGAGGGGGGTGGGTCCCAGAATCCTTCCAACAACCAGAAGAAACCTTATTGTTATCCCTGTAAACAGGTGGGTCATTTAAAAACTGACAGCAGTTGCCCAAAGAATAACAATAAGGACCAACTTCTCACAAGCTCCTTGTACCTGCTGCTGTTTTCTCCACACCTCATACTGCCTTTTCCCTCTTTCTCTCTTTCTCTGAGGTTGGTGGCTACTTTCCAAAGCTTCTGATGCCCCAATGTTCCTTCATCTTGTTGTCAGACGTGAATTGGAAAAGCAACCAAATTAACAAGCCTTTACCACTCATATATGGCAGAGGTTTATACTTTAATTGAGCTAAGAAAAGCGTGTTGTGGGGCCCCTACGAGCCATGGTGCTTGCTTCATCATAATTAGGCATGCAGTCATTAGCCACAGCTCTGATCATGGGTCACTGAGGTCAGTTTCAATAATTCCTCAAAAACCTAACCATGCAGTCCCCCCTAACTGTGTAGTTATCTTGCTTTACTGCTGTTTGTGTGATTAGCTGGGAGGAGCTCACGGCCGCATCCTCCCTATAAAAGTGTAGATGGACCGCTCCTTAACTCTTTCTTGCTTCACATACAGATGGCTTGAGGAGGTACAGGGGAGATGCAGGTCTACTAGACAGTATAGAAGATCTGCGCCAGGTGTGTTTCTCTGCATTGGTATCCCATCACAGGCCCACAAGTGTATGTGTGATCTTTGACTCCTGGCAGTTCACAAGCAGGCGGCCAGGAAACAGTTTCAGCCTATCAACCACTGAGGAGACAAAGCCTTTGTATAAGGAATGAGGAAGCAATTAACACATTCAGCCTATCACAGGAATTCCCTAAGTGTACCGAATTATAAATTCTCCATGTCACTGTATGTTATTGAGCCCAAGTAGCTCGCCGTGATCGTATAGCGGTTAGTACTCTGCGTTGTGGCCGCAGCAACCTCGGTTCGGATCCGAGGCACGGCATTGTGGTTGGCAATGTCACTGCAGTTGGGTTTTTCTTTTACAGAATTACAAAATGTACCAGTTGTTTTTGTAAAATGTCTATTAAAAACAGATCCTTTAAAATATTTAAACGATCTAACGACAAATTATTTTAACACACATGATTATAAGATGTAGCTATATTGTACCTACTGACATAAATTATCGTTCTTGAACCTATTTGCGGTGGGGGAATGGAGCTCTCCCCCATGCCAATCAGAATGCAGATGAATGCAGTTGCAGTTGAGTGACCTGTATTGTGGCTGTCTAGAGGGAATGCACAAATGTAGCTGTCTCGCAGCCCAATCCAGACGTCAATTGGAGACAGGTTTTCAGGCAAATAGAGCAGTAAGTGCAGAGAAATGCTCACTCTCTAAAAATGGCATTTATAAAGTAGTAAAGTTAAATCCAACCTCACCAGTAAATAGGTTTTATCAATAAATAAATAAAGCTTCTCCTCTCTGATATGGAATTACCCCCCAAAAAGTATAAGGGAATACCCAATGCTAACCTACGAGAGGGGCAGACCTCACAGTAGTGAAAAATGTAATAGACTGTTTTGTACTACCAGGACATGCAAACTACCACAGTACATGTCTTACCTTTTACTTACATAGCATGATGCCCCTAGGACTACCTAGGGCCTACCTTTTGGTTAATTATATGTAATAAAATTGGAGTTTAAGGCTTGGCAAGTAGTTTTAAATGGCAAGTCGAAGTGGCAGTACACTGCAGCACAGGCACTGCAGTAGCAGGCTTGAGACAGGTTTGAAATGATACTTTTTTGGGCGGCACAATCAGTTCCTGGGTATATGGTATACCACTTTACAAGGGGCTTTCAAGTCAATGAAATCTGTCAGTCAGGTATACTCCAATTACACACATGATTTGGGAAGAAGCACGTTCACTTCAGCACTGATTAGTAGCAATAAAGTGATCAGAGTCCTAAGGCCAACAAAAAGATACAGCAAAATGCGTAGGTGAAAAGCAATAAGGTAGGGTTGAGGCCACCTTAAGAATGCAAGGTCTAACAAAAACAAACTAAGGATAACATGAGTAAAACATCAGGTTTCTCTACGGCATTTGGTGAGACAAGTGTGCCTTCTTTTATCTTCCATAAATGCAATCTTTCCCTGACCCCTTTATTATATAGCTCTTCAAGTAAAAAAGATAAAGCACTTACAAAGGAGCCTCAAATACTCAAAGATGGTAGACTTCTGTAATATGGGCCATAGACTAAAAGCAGCACGAAAACAGAGTGCAATAGGGTCCCAAAAACTTGAGTGCCACATGAGAGTATGCATGAAAACCTATCCTTTTCCAACCTAGAGATATACTCGTGCAATTTTTGTTTTTAGGAGAGAATGTGCCTGCTGAAAAATACATTATTTTAAAAAAGTGCATTGCAGAATACCAGGAATTTGCTGTGGGACACCTTGAAAACTTTCATACAGATTATTTGCACTAAACTTACAGTCAGTTGTTGTGGCCGAGTTGGACTATAAATCCATTGGGGTCTCCCCGCGCAGGTTCGAATCCTGCCAACAACGAGAAACTTTTTAACATCGGCTACAATTTCAGAAGTTAACCTTTAGAATTTCTTCCATGTCAGTTTTATAAATAGGTGGCTTATTTTGGTGTCACTATTGCCCTTTCACATATTTATTATCGCTACCCCTTTCATATCTTTGCTATAACTCTCGTCCTACATTAGCGCTGGTGCAAACACTTCAAATTATTATACCCTGGCTCTCTCAGTCATACCATTCATGCACTTGAAACTTACTTTACCAATAAAAGAAGCAAATAGAAAAATAAAACAAAAGTGCTTGCTGGATTAGGCAAACACACTTCATAAAACTGCATTTTCTTTTCTATTCTCCCCGTGTTATAAGCTTAACTGCTCCCTGTGTAATTTCTCTTAGCCTGCTGTCCCAGGAAGAGAATTTTATCTACAGGCTCTTTCCATGTTTTTTTCCTAGTCTTTCTTTCCCTTTTCTTAGATTCGTAACTGTTCCTTTATGTGCTCTATTTAGGCGCCATTAATCTCATTTGAGCTCCTTGTACCTGCTGCTGTTTTCTCCACACCTCATACTGCCTTTTCCCTCTTTCTCTCTTTCTCTGAGGTTGGTGGCTACTTTCCAAAGCTTCTGATGCCCCAATGTTCCTTCATCTTGTTGTCAGACGTGAATTGGAAAAGCAACCAAATTAACAAGCCTTTACCACTCATACATGGCAGAGGTTTATACTTTAATTCAATGAGCTAAGAAAAGCGTGTTGTGGGGCCCCTACGAGCCATGGTGCTTGCTTCATCATAATTGGGCGCGCAGTCATTAGCCACAGCTCTGATCATGGGTCACTGAGGTCAGTTTCAATAATTCCTCAAAAACCTAACCATGCAGTCCCCCCTAACTGTGTAGTTATCTTGCTTTACTGCTGTTTGTGTGATTAGCTGGGAGGAGCTCACGGCAGCATCCTCCCTATAAAAGTATAGATGGACCGCTCCTTAACTTTTTCTTGCTTCACATACAGATGGCTTGAGGAGGTACAGGGGAGATGCAGGCCTAATAGACAGAATAGAAGATCTGCGCCAGGTGTGTTTCTCTGCATTGGTGTCCCATCACAGGCCAACAAGTGTATGTGTGATCTTTGACTTCTGGCAGTTCACAAGCAGGCAACCAGGAAACGGTTTCAGCCTATCAACCACTGAGGAGACAAAGCCTTTGTATAAGGAATGAGGAAGCAATGAACACATTCAGCCTATCACTGGAGTTCCCTGAGTGTTTCGAATTATAAATTCTCTATGTCACTGTATGTTATTGAGCCCAAGTAGCTCGCCGTGATCGTATAGTGGTTAGTACTCTGCGTTGTGGCTGCAGCAACCTCGGTTCGAATCCGAGTCACGGCATTGTGGTTGGCAATGTCACGGCAGTTGGATTTTTCTTTTACAGAATTACCAAATGTACCAGTTGTTTTTGTAAAATGTCTATTAAAAACAGATCCTTTAAAATATTTAAACGATCTAACGACAAATTATTTAAACACACATGATTATAAGATGTAGCCTTATTTTTGTTTTTAGGAGAGAATGTGCCTGCTGAAAAAAACATTATTTTTAAAAAGTGCATTGCAGGACATCAGGAATTTTCTGTGGGACACCTTGAAAACTTTCATACAGATTATTTGCACAAAACTTGCAGTCAGTTGTTGTGGCCGAGGGGTTAAGGCGATGGACTAGAAATCCATTGGGGTCCCCCCGCGCAGGTTCGAATCCTGCCAACAACGAGAAACTTTTTAACATCGGCTACACTTTCAGAAGCTAACCTTTAGAATTTCTTCCATGTCAGTTTTATAAATAGGTGGCTTATTTTGGTGTCACTATTGCCCATTCACATATTTATTATCGCTACCCCTTTCATATCTTTGCTATAACTCTCGTCCTACATTAGCGCTGGTGCAAACACTTCAAATTATTATACCCTGGCTCTCTCAGTCATACCATTCATGCACTTGAAACTTACTTTACCAATAAAAGAAGCAAATAGAAAAATAAAACAAAAGTGCTTGCTGGATTAGGCAACACACTTCATAAAACTGCATTTTCTTTTCTATTCTCCCCGTGTTACAAGCTTAACTGCTCCCTGTGTAATTTCTCTTAGCCTGCTGTCCCAGGAAGAGAATTTTATCTACAGGCTCTTTCCGTGTTTTTTTCCTAGTCTTTCTTTCCTTTTTCTTAGATTTGTAACTGTTCCTTTACGTGCTCTATTTAGGCGCCATTAATCTCATTTGAGCTCCTTGTACCTGCTGCTGTTTTCTCCACACCTCATACTGCCTTTTCCCTCTTTCTCTCTTTCTCTGAGGTTGGTGGCTACTTTCCAAAGCTTCTGATGCCCCAATGTTCCTTCATCTTGTTGTCAGACGTGAATTGGAAAAGTAACCAAATTAACAAGCCTTTACCACTCATATATGGCAGAGGTTTATACTTTAATTGAGCTAAGAAAAGCGTGTTGTGGGGCCCCTACGAGCCATGGTGCTTGCTTCATCATAATTAGGCACGCAGTCATTAGCCACAGCTCTGATCATGGGTCACTGAGGTCAGTTTCAATAATTCCTCAAAAACCTAACCATGCAGTCCCCCCTAACTGTGTAGTTATCTTGCTTTACTGCTGTTTGTGTGATTAGCTGGGAGGAGCTCATGGCAGCATCCTCCCTATAAAAGTGTAGATGGACCGCTCCTTAACTCTTTCTTGCTTCACATACAGATGGCTTGAGGAGGTACAGGGGAGATGCAGGTCTACTAGACAGTATAGAAGATCTGCGCCAGGTGTGTTTCTCTGCATTGGTGTCCCATCACAGGCCCACAAGTGTATGTGTGATCTTTGACTCCTGGCAGTTCACAAGCAGGCGGCCAGGAAACAGTTTCAGCCTATCAATCACTGAGGAGACAAAGCCTTTGTATAAGGAATGAGGAAGCAATTAACACATTCAGCCTATCACAGGAGTTCCCTGAGTGTACCGAATTATAAATTCTCCATGTCACTGTATGTTATTGAGCCCAAGTAGCTCGCCGTGATCGTATAGTGGTTAGTACTCTGCGTTGTGGCCGCAGCAACCTCGGTTCGAATCCGAGTCACGGTATTGTGTTTGGCAATGTCATGGCAGTTGGGTTTTTCTTTTACAGAATTACCAAATGTACCAGTTGTTTTTGTAAAATGTCTATTAAAAACAGATCCTTTAAAATATTTAAACGATCTAACGACAAATTATTTTAACACACATGATTATAAGATGTAGCTATATTGTACCTACTGACATAAATTATCGTTCTTGAACCTATTTGCGGTGGGGGAATGGAGCTCTCCCCCATGCCAATCAGAATGCAGATGAATGCAGTTGCAGTTGAGTGACCTGTATGTGGCTGTCTAGAGGGAATGCACAAATGTAGCTGTCTCGAAGCCCAATCCAGACGTCAATTGGAGACAGGTTTTCAGGCAAATAGAGCAGTAAGTGCAGAGAAATGCTCACTCTCTAAAAATGGCATTTATAAAGTAGTAAAGTTAAATCCAACCTCACCAGTAAATAGGATTTATCAATAAATAAATAAAGCTTCTCCTCTCTGATATGGAATTACCCCCCAAAAAGTATAAGGGAATACCCAATGCTAACCTACGAGAGGGGCAGAACTCACAGTAGTGAAAAATGTAATAGACTGTTTTGTACTACCAGGACATGCAAACTACCACAGTACATGTCTTACCTTTTACTTACATAGCATGATGCCCCTAGGACTACCTAGGGCCTACCTTTTGGTTAATTATATGTAATAAAATTGGAGTTTAGGGCTTGGCAAGTAGTTTTAAATGGCAAGTCGAAGTGGCAGTACACTGCAGCACAGGCACTGCAGTAGCAGGCTTGAGACAGGTTTGAAATGATACTTTTTTGGGCGGCACAATCAGTTCCTGGGTATATGGTATACCACTTTACAAGGGGCTTTCAAGTCAATGAAATCTGTCAGTCAGGTATACTCCAATTACACACATGATTAGGGAAGAAGCACGTTCACTTCAGCACTGATTAGTAGCAATAAAGTGATCAGAGTCCTAAGGCCAACAAAAAGATACAGCAAAATGCGTAGGTGAAAAGCAATAAGGTAGGGTTGAGGCCACCTTAAGAATGCAAGGTCTAACAAAAACAAACTAAGGATAACATGAGTAAAACATCAGGTATCTCTACGGCATTTGGTGAGACAAGTGTGCCTTCTTTTATCTTCCATAAATGCAACCTTTCCCTGACCCCTTTATTATATAGCTCTTCAAGTAAAAAAGATAAAGCACTTACAAAGGAGCCTCAAATACTCAAAGATGGTAGACTTCTGTAATATGGGCCATAGACTAAAAGCAGCACGAAAACAGAGTGCAATAGGGTCCCAAAAACTTGAGTGCCACATGAGAGTATGCATGAAAGCCTATCCTTTTCCAAACTAGAGATATACTCATGCAATTTTTGTTTTTAGGAGAGAATGTGCCTGCTGAAAAATACATTATTTTAAAAAAGTGCATTGCAGAATACCAGGAATTTGCTGTGGGACACCTTGAAAACTTTCATACAGATTATTTGCACAAAACTTACAGTCAGTTGTTGTGGCCGAGTGGTTAAGGCGATGGACTAGAAATCCATTGGGGTCTCCCCGCGCAGGTTCGAATCCTGCCAACAACGAGAAACTTTTTAACATCGGCTACAATTTCAGAAGTTAACCTTTAGAATTTCTTCCATGTCAGTTTTATAAATAGGTGGCTTATTTTGGTGTCACTATTGCCCTTTCACATATTTATTATCGCTACCCCTTTCATATCTTTGCTATAACTCTCGTCCTACATTAGCCATGGTGCAAACACTTCAAATTATTATACCCTGGCTCTCTCAGTCATACCATTCATGCACTTGAAACTTACTTTACCAATAAAAGAAGCAAATAGAAAAATAAAATAAAAGTGCTTGCTGGATTAGGCAAACACACTTCATAAAACTGCATTTTCTTTTCTATTCTCCCCGTGTTACAAGCTTAACTGCTCCCTGTGTAATTTCTCTTAGCCTGCTGTCCCAGGAAGAGAATTTTATCTACAGGCTCTTTCCGTGTTTTTTTCCTAGTCTTTCTTTCCCTTTTCTTAGATTTGTAACTGTTCCTTTATGTGCTCTATTTAGGCGCCATTAATCTCATTTGAGCTCCTTGTACCTGCTGCTGTTTTCTCCACACCTCATACTGCCTTTTCCCTCTTTCTCTCTTTCTCTGAGGTTGGTGGCTACTTTCCAAAGCTTCTGATGCCCCAATGTTCCTTCATCTTGTTGTCAGACGTGAATTGGAAAAGCAACCAAATTAACAAGCCTTTACCACTCATACATGGCAGAGGTTTATACTTTAATTCAATGAGCTAAGAAAAGCGTGTTGTGGGGCCCCTACGAGCCATGGTGCTTGCTTCATCATAATTGGGTGCGCAGTCATTAGCCACAGCTCTGATCATGGGTCACTGAGGTCAGTTTCAATAATTCCTCAAAAACCTAACCATGCAGTCCCCCCTAACTGTATAGTTATCTTGCTTTACTGCTGTTTGTGTGATTAGCTGGGAGGAGCTCACGGCAGCATCCTCCCTATAAAAGTATAGATGGACCGCTCCTTAACTTTTTCTTGCTTCACATACAGATGGCTTGAGGAGGTACAGGGGAGATGCAGGTCTAATAGACAGAATAGAAGATCTGCGCCAGGTGTGTTTCTCTGCATTGGTGTCCCATCACAGGCCAACAAGTGTATGTGTGATCTTTGACTTCTGGCAGTTCACAAGCAGGCAACCAGGAAACGGTTTCAGCCTATCAACCACTGAGGAGACAAAGCCTTTGTATAAGGAATGAGGAAGCAATGAACACATTCAGCCTATCACTGGAGTTCCCTGAGTGTTTCGAATTATAAATTCTCCATGTCACTATATGTTATTGAGCCCAAGTAGCTCGCCGTGATCGTATAGTGCAGGGGTGCCCAAACCTGTCCTGGCGGGCCGTATCCATGCCAGATTTTTGGGATATCCCCATCTGGTGATCACGGTTCGATCCCCGGCGCCGGCGGCAGATCAGAGTGCCCAGGACGGGGTCCATGTGACCCGGGCAGTCCTATCCCCTGGGTGTACGTGGTTGTCCGACATGTCGGTCGGATGTGCTTTTACGTACCGGATCGGAATCGGCCCCCATAAAATCGTACGTAAAGTATATAGCAAATCAACCTGAAATCTGCTGGGTCAGAAAGGGCTCGATTCCGATCCGTGTCGGAAGGTTAGGAGTCCGTACGAATTTGTCGGGACGGCATGGCAGAGTGCCCGGGATGGGCTCCATGGCTCTTGGGCAGTCGTCCCCCAGGCGTCCGGGGCTCCATCCGGGCCGACGGCATGGCAGAGTGCCTGGGACGGGCTCCATGCGTCCCGGGCCTTCGTCCCCCGGGCGTCCGGGGCTCCATCCAGGCTGACAGCATGGCAGAGTGCCCGGGTCGGGCTCCATGGTTTTCAGGGTGGTCCTCCCCTGGGTGTCGGGGCGCTCCAGGCCGAAGGCATGGGAAAGTGCCCAGGACGGGCTCCATGCGTCCCGGGCATTAGTCCCCCGGGCGTCCGGGGCTCCATCCAGGCTGACGGTATGGCAGAGTGCCCGGGTCGGGCTCCATGGCTTTCACGGTGGTCCTCCCCTGGGTGTCTGGGGGCTCCAGGCCGAAGGCATGGAAAAGTGCCCAGGACGGGCTCCATGCGTCCCGGGCACGGGCACGGGGACGGGGACAGGGTCGGGAGAGTCCAGGCGGCTTCACTTCCGTGTCCAGGCATCTGATCGCCCAGATTCCCTCGGCCATCTGGTCGCCCGGATCCCCCCGGGCATCTGGTCGCCCGCAACGCTTTCCTATGGGGCGACCAGATGGCCGAACTTCCCTGGAAGTCCCGATGAGGTGCTATTCGCTGCCCGGATCCCAGCGAGGGCTCCAGGAGGTCGGGTACATTCGCGCCTTGGGTCCCCTCTGTCACCTCGCGTGCACAGATTACAAGAAAAGGGGGTAATTTTCCTCCGGATTACTAGGGAGAAGGGTACGCCCGGACACCCCTCCGAGGCTGGTGGTTCTCTGCCATGGGGACCAGATGGGCTATGCCTGGGCAACACCTCCCTAGGCCACCCGGGGCTTCCTTCCTCCAGGCCAACTGCATGTCAAATTGCCCAGGACGGGCTCCATGGCTCCTGGGTAGTCGTCCCCCGGGCGTCCGGGGCTCCATCCAGGCTGACGGGATAGAAAAGTGCCCAGGACGGGCTCCATGCGTCCCGGGCATTCGTCCCCTGGGCGTCCGGGGCTCCATCTAGGCTGACGGTATGGCAGAGTGCCCGGGTCGGGCTCCATGGTTTTCACGGTGGTCCTCCCCTGGGTGTCTGGGGGCTCCAGGCCGAAGGCACGGAAAAGTGCCCAGGAAGGGCTCCATGCGTCCCGGGCATTCGTCCCCCGGGCTTCCGGGGCTCCATCCAGGCTGACGGCATGACAGAGTGCCCGGGTCGGGCTCCATGGGTCCCGTGCAGCCCTCCCCCGGGCGTCCGGGGCTCCCACCGCCAGGCCGACGGCATGTCAAAGTGCCCAGGACGGGCTCCATGAGTCCGGAACAGTCCTCCCCCGGGCGCCCGGGACACCCATCTCCAGGAGGCCAACGGCATTGGCAAAGTACCCAGGACGGGCTCCATGGGTCCCGGGCAGACCTCCCTCGGGCGTCCGGGGCACCCATCTCCATGAGGCCAACGGCATTGGCAAAGTACCCAGGACGGGCTCCATGGGTCCCAGGTAGACCTCCCCCGGGCGTCCGGGGCACCCATCTCCACGAGGCCAACGGCATTGGCAAAGTACCCGGGAAGGGCTCCATGGGTCCCGGGTAGACCTCCCCCGGGCGTCCGGGGCACCCATCTCCATGAGGCCAACGGCATTGGCAAAGTACCCAGGACGGGCTCCACGGGTCCCGGGCATTCCTCCCCCAGGTCGTCCGGGCCCTAGAGCTCCGGTGGTCCAACCTGCGCCTGAGGCCCAGCCGGGGTCCAAGAGCCCTGCCTTGCGTGGGCAGGCAGTCAGGAACCCTACCGCGAAGGCTTGGGATGGATGGGGAGCTGGGAGTCCTTTCGATCCCGGCCCTCTGGTCGCCCGCGATGCTTTCCAATGGGGCGACCAGATGGCCGGGCTTCCCTGGAAGTCCCGATGAGGTGCCATTCGGCTCCTGGATCCCAGCTAGGGCTCCATGAGGTCGGGTTCTTTTACGCCTTGGGTCCCCTCTGTCACCTCGCGTGCACGGATTGCAAGAAAGGGGGGTAATTTCCCTCCGGATTACTAGGGGCAGGGTATGCCCGGACACCTCTCCAGGGCTGGTGGTTCTCTGCCCGGGGGGACCAGATGAGATATGCCTGGGCAACACCTCCCCCGGGCGTCTGGGGGCTCCATTCTCCGGGCCAACGGCATGGCTCAATGCCCAGGACGGGCTCCACGTGTCCCGGACAGACCTCCCCTGGGCGTCCGGGGCACCCATCTCCAGGAGGCCAACGGGATGGCAAAGTACCCGGGAAGGGCTCCACGGGTCCCGGGCAGCCTTCCCCCGGGCGTCCGGGGCTCCCACCTCCAGGCCGACGGCATGTCACAGTGCCCAGGACGGGCTCCATGGGCCCCGGACAGCCCTCCCCCCGGGCGTTCGGGGCACACATCTCCAGGAGGCCAACAGCGTTGCAAAGTACCCGGAAAGGACTCCACGGGTACCGGGCAGTCCTCCCCCGGGCGTCCGGGGCACCCATCTACATGAGGCCAACGGCATTGGCAAAGTACCCGGGAGGGGCTCCACGGGTCCCGGGCAGGCCTCCCCCGGGCGTCCAGGGCACCCACCTCCAGGCCGACGGCATGTAAAAGTGCCCAGGACGGGCTCCATGGGTCCCGGGCAGCCCACCCCCGGGCATCTGGGGCACCCATCTCCAGGAGGCCAACGGAGTTGCAAAGTACCCGGGAAGGGCTCCACGGGTACCGGGCAGTCCTCCCCCAGGCGTCCGGGGGCTCCCTTCTCCAGGCCGACGGCATGGTTCAATGCCCAGGACGGGACGTCAAGTGGCCAGGACGGGCTCCATGCGTCCCGGGCATTCGTCCCGGGACGGGGACGGGGTGGGGAAGAGTCCAGGCGGCTTCACCTCCATGCCCGGCCATCTGGTCGCCCGGATTCCCTCGGCCATCTGGTCGCCCGGATCCCCTCGGGCATCTGGTCGCCCGCAACGCTTTCCTATGGGGGGGACCAGATGGCCGAACTTCCCTGGAAGTCTTAATGAGGTGCCATTCGCCTCCCGGATCCCAGCGAGGGCTCCATGAGGTCGGGTTCTTTCACGCCTTGAGTCCCCTCTGTCACCTCGCGTGCACAGATTGCAAGAAAGGGGGGTAATTTGCCTCCGGATTACTTTGGGGCAGGGTATGCCCGGACACCCCTCCAGGGTTGGTGGTTCTCTGCCATGGGGACCAGATGGGATATGCCTGGGCAACACCTCCCTAGGCCACCCGGAGCTTCCTTCCTCCAGGCCAACTGCATGTCAAATTGCCCAGGACGGGCTCCATGGCTCTTGGGCAGTCGTCCCCCGGGCGTCCGGTGCTCCATCCAGGCCGACGGCATGGCAGAGTGCCCGGGACAGGCTCCATGCGTCCCGGGCCTTCGTACCCCCGGGCGTCCGGGGCTCCATCCAGGCTGACGGCATGGCAGAGTGCCTGGGATGGGCTCCACGGGCCCCGGGCGTCCGGGGCTCCCTTCCCCGGGCCAGCGGCATGTCAGAGTGCCCAGGACGGGCTCCACGGGCCCCGGTCATCCGGGGCACCCTTCCCCGGGCCAGCGGCATGTCAGAGTGCCCAGGACCAGTTCCACGGGTCCCGGGCAGTCCTCCCCCGGGCGTCCGGGGCTCCCTTCCCCGGGCCAAAGCATATCAGAGTGCCCAGGACGGGCTCCACGGGTTCCGGGCGTCCAGGTATCCCTTCCCTGGCCCAACGGCTTGTCAGAGTGCCCAGGACAGGCTCCACGGGCCCCGGGCGTCCGGGGCACCCTTCCCCGGGCCAGCGGCATGTCAGAGTGCCCAGGACGAGTTCCACGGGTCCCGGGCAGTCCTCCCCCCGGGTGTCCGGGGCTCCCTTCCCCGGGCCAACGGCATACAGGAGTGCCCAGGACGGGCTCCACGGGTCCCGGACGTCCGGGGCTCCCTTCCCCGGGCCAACGGCATACAGGAGTGCCCAGGACGGGCTCCACAGGTCCTGGTCGTCTGGGGCTCCCTTCCCCGGGCCAACGGCTTGTCAGAGGGCCAAGGACGGGCTCCACGGGTCCCGGTCGTCTGGGGTCCCTCCCCCGGGCCAACAGCAGGTCAGAGTGCCCAGGACGGGCTCCACGGGTCCCGGGCAGCCCGCCCCCCGGGCGTTCGGGGCACCCATCTCCAGGAGGCCAACGGCGTTGCAAAGTACCCGGGAAGGGCTCCACGGGTACCGGGCAGTCCTCCCCCGGGCGTCCGGGGCTCCCTTCTCCAGGCCAACGGCATGGTTCAATGCCCAGGACGGGCTCCATGTGTCCCGGACAGACCTCCCCCGGGCGTCCGGGGCACCCATCTCCAGGCCAACGGCATGGCTCAATGCCCAGGACGGGCTCCATGGGTCCGGGGAGGCGTCCCATGCGCCTCCGGGCTTGGGAGCCCCGGCTGGGTCCAGGGGCCCGGGTGGGCCCCGGGTCGGGTGCTCCGGCCCTGGTCCCTGTCTCCCAGCCTACCGCACTGCCAAGGGCCTAGGAATGGGTTCCGTTGTTCCCGGGGAGCCTCCCCTTGCTTGGCTGGGTTCAGGAGCAGTGGCTAGGGCCCCTGAGGGCCCGGGGAGGGCGGCCTCCCCACCCCGGGCTCTGTCCTTGGTCCTGCTGCGTGGCAGGGTGCCCGGGACGGGGTCCGGAGGGACCGGGGAGGCGTCCCATGCACCTCCGGGCTTGGGAGCCCCGGCTGGGTCCAGGGGCCCGGGCGGGCCCCGGGTCGGGTGCTCCGGCCCTGGTCCCTGTCTCCCAGCCTACCGCACTGCCAAGGGCCTAGGAATGGGTTCCGTTGTTCCCGGGGAGCCTCCCCTTGCTTGGCTGGGTTCAGGAGCAGTGGCTAGGGCCCCTGAGGGCCCGGGGAGGGCGGCCTCCCCACCCCGGGCTCTGTCCTTGGTCCTGCTGCATGGCAGGGTGCCCGGGACGGGGTCCGGAGGGACCGGGGAGGCGTCCCATGCACCTCCGGGCTTGGGAGCCCCGGCTGGGTCCAGGGGCCCGGGCGGGCCCCGGGTCGGGTGCTCCGGCCCTGGGCCCTGTCTCCCAGCCTGCCGCACGGCCAAGGGCCCGGGAAGGGGTTCCGATGTGCCCGGGGAGCCTCCCCTTGCTTGGCTGGGTTCAGGAGCAGTGGCTAGGGCCCCTGAGGGCCCGGGGAGGGCGGCCTCCCCACCCCGGGCTCTGTCCTTGGTCCTGCTGCGTGGCAGGGTGCCCGGGACGGGGTCCGGAGGGACCGGGGAGGCGTCCCATGCACCTCCGGGCTTGGGAGCCCCGGCTGGGTCCAGGGGCCCGGGCGGGCCCCGGGTCGGGTGCTCCAGCCCTGGGCCCTGTCTCCCAGCCTGCCGCACGGCCAAGGGCCCGGGAAGGGGTTCCGATGTGCCCGGGGAGCCTCCCCTTGCTTGGCTGGGTTCAGGAGCAGTGGCTAGGGCCCCTGAGGGCCCGGGGAGGGCGGCCTCCCCACCCCGGGCTCTGTCCTTGGTCCTGCTGCGTGGCAGGGTGCCCGGGACGGGTCCGGAGGGACCGGGGAGGCGTCCCATGCACCTCCGGGCTTGGGAGCCCCGGCTGCGTCCAGGGGCCCGGCCGGGCCCCGGGTCGGGTGCTCCGGCCCTGGGCCCTGTCTCCCAGCCTGCCGCACTGCCAAGGGCCCGGGAAGGGGTTCCGATGTGCCCGGGGAGCCTCCCCTTGCTTGGCTGGGTTCAGGAGCAGTGGCTAGGGCCCCTGAGGGCCCGGGGAGGGCGGCCTCCCCACCCCGGGCTCTGTCCTTGGTCCTGCTGCGTGGCAGGGTGCCCGGGACGGGGTCCGGAGGGACCGGGGAGGCGTCCCATGCGCCTCCGGGCTTGGGAGCCCCGGCTGGGTCCAGGGGCCCGGGCGGGCCCCGGGTCGGGTGCTCAGGCCCTGGGTCCTGTCTCCCAGCCTGCCGCACTGCCAAGGGCCCGGAAAGGGGTTCCGATGTGCCCGGGGAGCCTCCCCTTGCTTGTCTGTGTTCAGGAGCTCCATCCGGGGCCCCTGAGGGCCCCGGGGAGGGTGGCCTCCCCACCCCGGGCTCCGTCCTGGGTCCTGCCGCGGGGCAGGGTGCCCGGGACGGGGTCCGGCGGGCCCGGGGAGGCTTCCCCTGTGCCTCCGGGCCTGGGAGCCCCGGCTGGGTCCAGGGGCCCGGTCGGGGCCCCGGGTCGGGCGCTCCGGCCCTGGGCCCGGTCCCCCGGGCTGCCGCTCCACCCAGGGCCCAGGACAGGGGTCCGTCGGTCCCTTACAGGCCTCCCCTGCTTGTCAAGGTGTAAGCGGGCCCCGGGTCGGAGGGCCCGCCGGCCCCTGGCAGCCTCCATGGCTGTGGCCCGGCTGGGGCCCCGGGCCTCCGGCCCGGCATGCCCCGGGTGCCCGCTCCCTCCTTCGTGGGGGCACGGGGCGACCGGATGGCGTCCCTTTCGTGCCCGGCCATCTGGTCGCCCGGATCCCCTCGGCCATCTGGTCTCCCGGATCCCCTCGGCCATCTGGTCGCCCCTATCCCCTCGGCCATCTGGTCTCCCGGATCGCCTCGGCCATCTGGTCGCCCGCAATGCTTTCCAATGGGGGCGACCAGATGGCCGAACTTCCCTGGAAGTCCCGATGAGGTGCCATTTGCCTCCCGGATCCCAGCGAGGGCTCCAGGAGGTCGGGTACTTTCGCGCCTTGGGTCCCCTCTATCACCTCTAGTGCACGGATTACAAGAAAGGGGGGTAATTTTCCTCCGGATTACTAGGGAGAGGGTCAGTCAGACCTCCGTGTGGTCTGGCGATTCTGAATCAGGGGAAGGCAGGACCCGGGCCCTCCCGCCGGGGCCCCCAGGGGCCTGGGTACGCACCTGCTGCTTAGCCCCCTTGCCGATGGGCCTTTTCCTCCGAGTTTGCTCAGGCAGGCCCCCGCGAGGTCTGGCCATGCTGAGACGGGGCCAGGCAGCACCCGGGCCCGCCCGCCGGGGCCCCCAGGGGCCCGGGAATGCACCTGCCTCTCAGCCCTTTCCCGATGGTCCTTTTTCTCCGAGTTTTTTTCCACAGTCTGACCTCCGATAGGTCCGGCGGTTCCGAATCAGGGGAAGGCAGGACCCGGGCCCGCCTGCCGGGGCCCCCAGGGGCCCGGGTACGCACCTGCCGCTCAGCC
>NC_136073.1:130476422-130481422 GCF_964261635.1 Lissotriton helveticus | reverse complement strand
AGGCCACCAGTGGGTCCGGGCGCTGGGGACGGGGCTCCACCGGTTCCCGGGGAGGCTCTCCCCAGCCTGGCTAGGGTTCGGAAGGTGGGACCGGACCCGGGGCTTGAACTCCATCTGGCCAGGCCCCGAGGGTGCTGGTACCCCTCCGTCCAGCAATCCGGCCGGGGGTCCGGGGCGCCCGGGACGGAGGTTCCACCGGGGCCCGGGGAGGCTCTCCCCAGCCTGGCTAGGGTTCAGAAGGTGGGACCGGACCCGGGGCTTGAACTCCATCTGGCCAGGCCCCGAGGGTGATGGAGCCCCCTGTCCCGCAGGCCACCAGTGGGTCCGGGCGCTGGGGACGGGGCTCCACCGGTTCCCGGGGAGGCTCTCCCCAGCCTGGCTAGGGTTCGGAAGGTGGGACCGGACCCGGGGCTTGAACTCCATCTGGCCAGGCCCCGAGGGTGCTGGTACCCCTCCGTCCAGCAATCCGGCCGGGGGTCCGGGGCGCCCGGGACGGAGGGTCCACCGGGGGCCCAGGGGAGGCTCCCCCCGGCCCGGCCTAGGGTTCAGAAAGCCGGGACTGGGGCCGGGGACCTGGCCCGGGGCTTGAGCCCCGTCCGGCAGGGCCCAGTGGTGCGGGAATCCCCCCTCTGTCCTGCAAGCCGGCCGGGGGTCGGAGGCGCCCGGGACGGAGGGTCCATCAGGGCCCGGGGAGGCCTGAAGCCCCGGAGCCCTGCAGCCCCAGAGACCTGCAGCTCTGCAGCCCCCGGAACCCTGCAGCCCCAGAGCCCTGCAGCTCCGGGGCAGGCAGATTGGCGTCATTTTGGTCCCGGCCATCTGGTCGCCCCTCTCGCCTCGGCCATCTGGTCGCCCTGGAAGTCATGATGAGGTGCCATTCGCCTCCCAGATCCCAGCGAGGGCTCCAGGAGGTCGGGTACTTTCGCGCCTTGGGTCCCCTCTGTCACCTCGTGTGCACAGATTGCAAGAAAGTCAGGTAATTTCCCTCCGGATTACTAGGGACAGGGTACGCCCGGACACCCCTCCAAGGCTGGTGGTTTTCTGCTAGGGGGACCAGATGGGCTATGCCTGGGTAACACCTCCCTAGGCCACCCGGCTTCCTTCCTCCAGGCCAACGGCTTGTCAAATTGCCCAGGACGGGCTCCATGGCTCTTGGGCAGTCGTCCCCCGGGCGTCCGCGGCTCCATCCCTGCCGACGGCATGCAAAAGTGCCCGGGACGGGCTCCATACGTCCCGGGCAGTCCTCCCCCGGGCGTCCGGGGCACCCATCTCCAGGAGGCCAACATCATGGCAAAGTACCCGGGACGGGCTCCATGGGTCCCGGGCAGTCCTCCCCCAGGCATCCGGGGCTTCCATCTCCAGGCCAACGGCAGGTCAAAGTGCCCAGGACGGGCTCCACGGGTCCCTGGCAGTCCTCCCCCCCGGGCGTCCGGGGCTCCCTTCCCCAGGCCAACGGCATGTCAAAGTGCCCAGGATGGGCTCCACGGGCCCCGGGCATCCGGGGCTCCCTTCCCCAGGCCAACGGCATGCCAGAGTGCCCAGGACGGGCTCCACGAGTCCCGGGCATCCGGGGCTCCCTTCCCCGGGACACCGGCTTGTCAGAGTGCCCATGACGGGCTCCACGGGTCCCGGGTATCTGGGACTCCCTTCCCCGGGCCAACGGCATGCCGGAGTTCCCAGGACAGGCTCCACGGGTCCCGGGCGTCCGGGGCTCCCTTCCCCGGTCCGACGGCTTGTCAGAGTGCCCAGGACGGGCTCCACGGTTCCCGGGCATCCGGGGTTCCCTTCCCCGGGTCAGCGGCATGTCAGAGTGCCCAGGACGAGTTCCACGGGTCCCGGGCAGTCCTCCCCCGGGCCGTCGGCAGGTCAGAGTGCCCAGGACGGGCTCCATGGGTCCCGGGCAGTCCTCCCCCAGGGCGTCCGGGGCTCCCTTCCCCGGGCCGACGGCAGGTCAGAGTGCCCAGGACGGGCTCCACGGGTCCCGGGCAGTCCTCCCCCCCGGGGGTCCGGCGCTCCCTTCTCCAGGCCGATGGCAGGTCAGAGTGACCAGGACGGGCTCCACGGGTCCCGGGCAGTCCTCTCCCGGGCGTACGTGGTTGTCCGACTGATTCGGGCAGATGTGCTTTTACGAACCTGATCGGAATCGGCCCAAATAATAATAATAATAATAATAATAATAATAATAATAATCCACATTTGTAAGGCGCACAATCACCCGTAAGGGTCTCTAGGCGCTAGGGGCCGTCGGGAAGATTAAGCAAGCTATTGCCCAGAGTCACATGGTGCTGGGCTAATCTGCGGCCGGTGCCGGGGATCGAACCCTGATCTCTGGGATGCTCGAGGGTTACTACGCGCTCTACAAAAACCTTAAATAAAAAAATGTCCAGATTCCGGAGTCAGCCGCCCTAGCCGCGGCGCCAGCTATTTCCCAGAGTCACCTGGTGCTGGGCTAATCTGCCGCCGGTGCCGGGGATCGAACCGTGATCTCCAGATTCCGGAGTCAGCCTCCCTAGCCGCGGCGCCAGCTATTTCCCAGAGTCACGTGGTGCTGGGCTAATCTGCGGCCGGTGCCGGGGATCGAACCCTGATCTCTGGGATGCTCGAGGGTTACTACGCGCTCTACAAAAACCTTAAATAAAAAAATCTCCAGATTCCGGAGTCAGCCGCCCTAGCCGCGGCGCCAGCTATTTCCCAGAGTCACCTGGTGCTGGGCTAATCTGCCGCCGGTGCCGGGGATCGAACCGTGATCCCCAGATGGGGATATCCCAAAAATCTGGCATGGATACGGCCCGCCAGGACAGGTTTGGGCACCCCTGATATAGAGGCAGTCAACGCGAAATCTGCTGGGTTCGATTCCGATCCGTGTCAGAAGGTCCGTAGGAATCTGTCGGGCTTGGGAGTCCGTACAACAGGGGTGCCCAAACCTGTCCTGGCGGGCCGTATCCATGCCAGATTTTTGGGATATCCCCATCTGGTGATCACGGTTCGATCCCCGGCGCCGGCGGCAGATCAGAGTGCCCAGGACGGGGTCCATGTGACCCGGGCAGTCCTATCCCCTGGGTGTACGTGGTTGTCCGACATGTCGGTCGGATGTGCTTTTACGTACCGGATCGGAATCGGCCCCCATAAAATCTACATAAAGTATATAGCAAATCAACCTGAAATCTGCTGGGTCAGAAAGGGCTCGATTCCGATCCGTGTCGGAAGGTTAGGAGTCCGTACGAATTTGTCGGGACGGCATGGCAGAGTGCCCGGGATGGGCTCCATGGCTCTTGGGCAGTCGTCCCCCGGGCGTCCGGGGCTCCATCCGGGCCGACGGCATGGCAGAGTGCCTGGGACGGGCTCCATGCGTCCCGGGCCTTCGTCCCCCGGGCGTCCGGGGCTCCATCCAGGCTGACAGCATGGCAGAGTGCCCGGGTCGGGCTCCATGGTTTTCAGGGTGGTCCTCCCCTGGGTGTCGGGGCGCTCCAGGCCGAAGGCATGGAAAAGTGCCCAGGACGGGCTCCATGCGTCCCGGGCATTCGTCCCCCGGGCGTCCGGGGCTCCATCCAGGCTGACGGTATGGCAGAGTGCCCGGGTCGGGCTCCATGGCTTTCACGGTGGTCCTCCCCTGGGTGTCTGGGGGCTCCAGGCCGAAGGCATGGAAAAGTGCCCAGGACGGGCTCCATGCGTCCCGGGCACGGGCACGGGGACGGGGACAGGGTCGGGAGAGTCCAGGCGGCTTCACTTCCGTGTCCAGCCATCTGATCGCCCAGATTCCCTCGGCCATCTGGTCGCCCGGATCCCCCCGGGCATCTGGTCGTCCGCAACGCTTTCCTATGGGGCGACCAGATGGCCGAACTTCCCTGGAAGTCCCGATGAGGTGCTATTCGCTGCCCGGATCCCAGCGAGGGCTCCAGGAGGTCGGGTACATTCGCGCCTTGGGTCCCCTCTGTCACCTCGCGTGCACAGATTACAAGAAAAGGGGGTAATTTTCCTCCGGATTACTAGGGAGAAGGGTACGCCCGGACACCCCTCCAAGGCTGGTGGTTCTCTGCCATGGGGACCAGATGGGCTATGCCTGGGCAACACCTCCCTAGGCCACCCGGGGCTTCCTTCCTCCAGGCCAACTGCATGTCAAATTGCCCAGGACGGGCTCCATGGCTCCTGGGTAGTCGTCCCCCGGGCGTCCGGGGCTCCATCCAGGCTGACGGCATAGAAAAGTGCCCAGGACGGCCTCCCCACCCCGGGCTCTGTCCTTGGTCCTGCTGCGTGGCAGGGTGCCCGGGACGGGGTCCGGAGGGACCGGGGAGGCGTCCCATGCGCCTCCGGGCTTGGGAGCCCCGGCTGGGTCCAGGGGCCCGGGCGGGCCCCGGGTCGGGTGCTCAGGCCCTGGGCCCTGTCTCCCAGCCTGCCGCACTGCCAAGGGCCCGGAAAGGGGTTCCGATGTGCCCGGGGAGCCTCCCCTTGCTTGTCTGTGTTCAGGAGCTCCATCCGGGGCCCCTGAGGGCCCCGGGGAGGGAGGCCTCCCCACCCCGGGCTCCGTCCTGGGTCCTGCCACGGGGCAGGGTGCCCGGGACGGGGTCCGGCGGGCCCGGGGAGGCTTCCCCTGTGCCTCCGGGCCTGGGAGCCCCGGCTGGGTCCAGGGGCCCGGTCGGGGCCCCGGGTCGGGCGCTCCGGCCCTGGGCCCGGTCCCCCGGGCTGCCGCTCCACCCAGGGCCCAGGACAGGGGTCCGTCGGTCCCTTGCAGGCCTTCCCTGCTTGTCAAGGTGTAAGCGGGCCCCGGGTCGGAGGGCCCGCCGGCCCCTGGCAGCCTCCATGGCTGTGGCCCGGCTGGGGCCCCGGGCCTCCGGCCCGGCATGCCCCGGGCGCCCGCTCCCTCCTTCGTGGGGGCACGGGGCGACCGGATGGCGTCCCTTTCGTGCCCGGCCATCTGGTCGCCCGGATCCCCTCGGCCATCTGGTCTCCCGGATCCCCTCGGCCATCTGGTCGCCGCTATCCCCTCGGCCATCTGGTCTCCCGGA
>NC_136073.1:130376422-130466422 GCF_964261635.1 Lissotriton helveticus | reverse complement strand
GCCGGGGGTCCGGGGCGCCCGGGACGGAGGGTCCACCGGGGGCCCAGGGGAGGCTCTCCCCGGCCCGGCCTAGGGTTCGGAAAGCCGGGACTGGGGCCGGGGACCTGGCCCGGGGCTTGAGCCCCGTCCGGCAGGGCCCAGTGGTGCGGGAATCCCCCCTCTGTCCTGCAAGCCGGCCGGGGGTCAGAGGCGCCCGGGACGGAGGGTCCATCAGGGCCCGGGGAGGCCTGAAGCCCCGGAGCCCTGCAGCCCCAGAGACCTGCAGCTCTGCAGCCCCCGGAACCCTGCAGCCCCAGAGCCCTGCAGCTCCGGGGCAGGCAGATTGGCGTCATTTTGGTCCCGGCCATCTGGTCGCCCCTCTCGCCTCGGCCATCTGGTCGCCCTGGAAGTCATGATGAGGTGCCATTCGCCTCCCAGATCCCAGCGAGGGCTCCAGGAGGTCGGGTACTTTCGCGCCTTGGGTCCCCTCTGTCACCTCCTGTGCACAGATTGCAAGAAAGTCAGGTAATTTCCCTCCGGATTACTAGGGACAGGGTACGCCCGGACACCCCTCCAAGGCTGGTGGTTTTCTGCTAGGGGGACCAGATGGGCTATGCCTGGGTAACACCTCCCTAGGCCACCCGGGCTTCCTTCCTCCAGGCCAACGGCTTGTCAAATTGCCCAGGACGGGCTCCATGGCTCTTGGGCAGTCGTCCCCCGGGCGTCCGCGGCTCCATCCCTGCCGACGGCATGCAAAAGTGCCCGGGACGGGCTCCATACGTCCCGGGCAGTCCTCCCCCGGGCGTCCGGGGCACCCATCTCCAGGAGGCGAACAGCATGGCAAAGTACCCGGGACGGGCTCCATGGGTCCCGGGCAGTCCTCCCCCAGGCATCCGGGGCTTCCATCTCCAGGCCAACGGCAGGTCAAAGTGCCCAGGACGGGCTCCACGGGTCCCTGGCAGTCCTCCCCCCCGGGCGTCCGGGGCTCCCTTCCCCAGGCCAACGGCATGTCAAAGTGCCCAGGATGGGCTCCACGGGCCCCGGGCATCCGGGGCTCCCTTCCCCAGGCCAACGGCATGCCAGAGTGCCCAGGACGGGCTCCACGAGTCCCGGGCGTCCGGGGCTCCCTTCCCCGGGACACCGGCTTGTCAGAGTGCCCATGACGGGCTCCACGGGTCCCGGGTATCTGGGACTCCCTTCCCCGGGCCAACGGCATGCCGGAGTTCCCAGGACAGGCTCCACGGGTCCCGGGCGTCCGGGGCTCCCTTCCCCGGTCCGACGGCTTGTCAGAGTGCCCAGGACGGGCTCCACGGTTCCCGGGCGTCCGGGGTTCCCTTCCCCGGGTCAGCGGCATGTCAGAGTGCCCAGGACGAGTTCCACGGGTCCCGGGCAGTCCTCCCCCGGGCGTCCGGGGCTCCCTTCCCCGGGCCGTCGGCAGGTCAGAGTGCCCAGGACGGGCTCCATGGGTCCCGGGCAGTCCTCCCCCCGGGCGTCCGGGGCTCCCTTCCCCGGGCCGACGGCAGGTCAGAGTGCCCAGGACGGGCTCCACGGGTCCCGGGCAGTCCTCCCCCCCGGGGGTCCGGCGCTCCCTTCTCCAGGCCGATGGCAGGTCAGAGTGACCAGGACGGGCTCCACGGGTCCCGGGCAGTCCTCTCCCGGGCGTACGTGGTTGTCCGACTGATTCGGGCAGATGTGCTTTTACGAACCTGATCGGAATCGGCCCAAATAATAATAATAATAATAATAATAATAATAATCCACATTTGTAAGGCGCACAATCACCCGTAAGGGTCTCTAGGCGCTAGGGGCCGTCGGGAAGATTAAGCAAGCTATTGCCCAGAGTCACATGGTGCTGGGCTAATCTGCGGCCGGTGCCGGGGATCGAACCCTGATCTCTGGGATGCTCGAGGGTTACTACGCGCTCTACAAAAACCTTAAATAAAAAAATCTCCAGATTCCGGAGTCAGCCGCCCTAGCCGCGGCGCCAGCTATTTCCCAGAGTCACGTGGTGCTGGGCTAATCTGCGGCCGGTGCCGGGGATCGAACCCTGATCTCTGGGATGCTCGAGGGTTACTACGCGCTCTACAAAAACCTTAAATAAAAAAATCTCCAGATTCCGGAGTCAGCCGCCCTAGCCGCGGCGCCAGCTATTTCCCAGAGTCACCTGGTGCTGGGCTAATCTGCCGCCGGTGCCGGGGATCGAACCGTGATCCCCAGATGGGGATATCCCAAAAATCTGGCATGGATACGGCCCGCCAGGACAGGTTTGGGCACCCCTGGTATAGTGGTTAGTACTCTGCGTTGTGGCTGCAGCAACCTCGGTTCGAATCCGAGTCACGGCATTGTGGTTGGCAATGTCACGGCAGTTGGGTTTTTCTTTTACAGAATTACCAAATGTACCAGTTGTTTTTGTAAAATGTCTATTAAAAACAGATCCTTTAAAATATTTAAACGATTTAACGACAAATTATTTAAACACACATGATTATAAGATGTAGCCTTATTTTTGTTTTTAGGAGAGAATGTGCCTGCTGAAAAAAACATTATTTTTAAAAAGTGCATTGCAGGATATCAGGAATTTGCTGTGGCACACCTTGAAAACTTTCATGCAGATTATTTGCACAAAACTTACAGTCAGTTGTTGTGGCCGAGTGGTTAAGGCGATGGACTAGAAATCCATTGGGGTCTCCCCGCGCAGGTTCGAATCCTGCCAACAACGAGAAACTTTTTAACATCGGCTACAATTTCAGAAGTTAACCTTTAGAATTTCTTCCATGTCAGTTTTATAAATAGGTGGCTTATTTTGGTGTCACTTTTGCCCTTTCACATATTTATTATCGCTACCCCTTTCATATCTTTGCTATAACTCTCGTCCTACATTAGCGCTGGTGCAAACACTTCAAATTATTATACCCTGGCTCTCTCAGTCATACCATTCATGCACTTGAAACTTACTTTACCAATAAAAGAAGCAAATAGAAAAATAAAACAAAAGTGCTTGCTGGATTAGGCAAACACACTTCATAAAACTGCATTTTCTTTTCTATTCTCCCGTGTTACAAGCTTAACTGCTCCCTGTGTAATTTCTCTTAGCCTGCTGTCCCAGGAAGAGAATTTTATCTACAGGCTCTTTCCGTGTTTTTTTCCTAGTCTTTCTTCCCTTTTCTTAGATTTGTAACTGTTCCTTTACGTGCTCTATTTAGGCGCCATTAATCTCATTTGAGCTCCTTGTACCTGCTGCTGTTTTCTCCACACCTCATACTGCCTTTTCCCTCTTTCTCTCTTTCTCTGAGGTTGGTGGATACTTTCCAAAGCTTCTGATGCCCCAATGTTCCTTCATCTTGTTGTCAGACGTGAATTGGAAAAGCAACCAAATTAACAAGCCTTTACCACTCATACATGGCAGAGGTTTATACTTTAATTGAACTAAGAAAAGCGTGTTGTGGGGCCCCTACGAGCCATGGTGCTTGCTTCATCATAATTAGGCATGCAGTCATTAGCCACAGCTCTGATCATGGGTCACTGAGGTCAGTTTCAATAATTCCTCAAAAACCTAACCATGCAGTCCCCCCTAACTGTGTAGTTATCTTGCTTTACTGCTGTTTGTGTGATTAGCTGGGAGGAGCTCATGGCAGCATCCTCCCTATAAAAGTGTAGATGGACCGCTCCTTAACTCTTTCTTGCTTCACATACAGATGGCTTGAGGAGGTACAGGGGAGATGCAGGTCTGCTAGACAGTATAGAAGATCTGCGCCAGGTGTGTTTCTCTGCATTGGTATCCCATCACAGGCCCACAAGTGTATGTGTGATCTTTGACTCCTGGCAGTTCACAAGCAGGCGGCCAGGAAACAGTTTCAGCCTATCAACCACTGAGGAGACAAAGCCTTTGTATAAGGAATGAGGAAGCAATTAACACATTCAGCCTATCACAGGAGTTCCCTGAGTGTACCAAATTATAAATTCTCCATGTCACTGTATGTTATTGAGCCCAAGTAGCTCGCCGTGATCGTATAGTGGTTAGTACTCTGCGTTGTGGCCGCAGCAACCTCGGTTCAAATCCGAGTCATGGCATTGTGGTTGGCAATGTCACGGCAGTTGGGTTTTTCTTTTACAGAATTACAAAATGTACCAGTTGTTTTTGTAAAATGTCTATTAAAAACAGATCCTTTAAAATATTTAAACGATCTAACGACAAATTATTTTAACACACATGATTATAAGATGTAGCTATATTGTACCTACTGACATAAATTATCGTTCTTGAACCTATTTGCGGTGGGGGAATGGAGCTCTCCCCCATGCCAATCAGAATGCAGATGAATGCATTTGCAGTTGAGTGACCTGTATTGTGGCTGTCTAGAGGGAATGCACAAATGTAGCTGTCTCGCAGCCCAATCCAGACGTCAATTGGAGACAGGTTTTCAGGCAAATAGAGCAGTAAGTGCAGAGAAATGCTCACTCTCTAAAAATGGCATTTATAAAGTAGTAAAGTTGAATCCAACCTCACCAGTAATTAGGATTTATCAATAAATAAATAAAGCTTCTCCTCTCTGATATGGAATTACCCCCCAAAAAGTATAAGGGAATACCCAATGCTAACCTACGAGAGGGGCAGACCTCACAGTAGTGAAAAATGTAATAGACTGTTTTGTACTACCAGGACATGCAAACTACCACAGTACATGTCTTACCTTTTACTTACATAGCATGATGCCCCTAGGACTACCTAGGGCCTACCTTTTGGTTAATTATATGTAATAAAATTGGAGTTTAAGGCTTGGCAAGTAGTTTTAAATGGCAAGTCGAAGTGGCAGTACACTGCAGCACAGGCACTGCAGTAGCAGGCTTGAGACAGGTTTGAAATGATACTTTTTTGGGCGGCACAATCAGTTCCTGGGTATATGGTATACCACTTTACAAGGGGCTTTCAAGTCAATGAAATCTGTCAGTCAGGTATACTCCAATTACACACATGATTAGGGAAGAAGCACGTTCACTTCAGCACTGATTAGTAGCAATAAAGTGATCAGAGTCCTAAGGCCAACAAAAAGATACAGCAAAATGCGTAGGTGAAAGGCAATAAGGTAGGGTTGAGGCCACCTTAAGAATGCAAGGTCTAACAAAAACAAACTAAGGATAACATGAGTAAAACATCAGGTTTCTCTACGGCATTTGGTGAGACAAGTGTGCCTTCTTTTATCTTCCATAAATGCAATCTTTCCCCGACCCCTTTATTATATAGCTCTTCAAGTAAAAAAGATAAAGCACTTACAAAGGAGCCTCAAATACTCAAAGATGGTAGACTTCTGTAATATGGGCCATAGACTAAAAGCAGCACGAAAACAGAGTGCAATAGGGTCCCAAAAACTTGAGTGCCACATGAGAGTATGCATGAAAGCCTATCCTTTTCCAAACTAGAGATATACTCATGCAATTTTTGTTTTTAGGAGAGAATGTGCCTGCTGAAAAATACATTATTTTAAAAAAGTGCATTGCAGAATACCAGGAATTTGCTGTGGGACACCTTGAAAACTTTCATACAGATTATTTGCACAAAACTTACAGTCAGTTGTTGTGGCTGAGTGGTTAAGGCGATGGACTAGAAATCCATTGTGGTCTCCCCGCGCAGGTTCGAATCCTGCCAACAACAACAAACTTTTTAACATCGGCTACAATTTCAGAAGTTAACCTTTAGAATTTCTTCCATGTCAGTTTTATAAATAGGTGGCTTATTTTGGTGTCACTATTGCCCTTTCACATATTTATTATCGCTACCCCTTTCATATCTTTGCTATAACTCTCGTCCTACATTAGCGCTGGTGCAAACACTTCAAATTATTATACCCTGGCTCTCTCAGTCATACCATTCATGCACTTGAAACTTACTTTACCAATAAAAGAAGCAAATAGAAAAATAAAATAAAAGTGCTTGCTGGATTAGGCAAACACACTTCATAAAACTGCATTTTCTTTTCTATTCTCCCCGTGTTACAAGCTTAACTGCTCCCTGTGTAATTTCTCTTAGCCTGCTGTCCCAAGAAGAGAATTTTATCTACAGGCTCTTTCCGTGTTTTTTTCCTAGTCTTTCTTTCCCTTTTCTTAGATTTGTAACTGTTCCTTTATGTGCTCTATTTAGGCGCCATTAATCTCATTTGAGCTCCTTGTACCTGCTGCTGTTTTCTCCACACCTCATACTGCCTTTTCCCTCTTTCTCTCTTTCTCTGAGGTTGGTGGCTACTTTCCAAAGCTTCTGATGCCCCAATGTTCCTTCATCTTGTTGTCAGACGTGAATTGGAAAAGCAACCAAATTAACAAGCCTTTACCACTCATAGATGGCAGAGGTTTATACTTTAATTCAATGAGCTAAGAAAAGCGTGTTGTGGGGCCCCTACGAGCCATGGTGCTTGCTTCATCATAATTGGGCACGCAGTCATTAGCCACAGCTCTGATCATGGGTCACTGAGGTCAGTTTCAATAATTCCTCAAAAACCTAACCATGTAGTCCCCCCTAACTGTATAGTTATCTTGCTTTACTGCTGTTTGTGTGATTAGCTGGGAGGAGCTCACGGCAGCATCCTCCCTATAAAAGTATAGATGGACCGCTCCTTAATTTTTTCTTGCTTCACATACAGATGGCTTGAGGAGGTACAGGGGAGATGCAGGTCTAATAGACAGAATAGAAGATCTGCGCCAGGTGTGTTTCTCTGCATTGGTGTCCCATCACAGGCCAACAAGTGTATGTGTGATCTTTGACTTCTGGCAGTTCACAAGCAGGCAACCAGGAAACGGTTTCAGCCTATCAACCACTGAGGAGACAAAGCCTTTGTATAAGCAATGAGGAAGCAATGAACACATTCAGCCTATCACAGGAGTTCCCTGAGTGTTCCGAATTATAAATTCTCCATGTCACTGTATGTTATTGAGCCCAAGTAGCTTGCCGTGATCGTATAGTGGTTAGTACTCTGCGTTGTGGCCGCAGCAACCTCGGTTCGAATCCGAGTCACGGCATTGTGGTTGGCAATGTCACGGCAGTTGGGTTTTTCTTTTACAGAATTACCAAATGTACCAGTTGTTTTTGTAAAATGTCTATTAAAAACAGATCCTTTTAAAATATTTAAACGATCTAACGACAAATTATTTAAACACACATGATTATAAGATGTAGCCTTATTTTTGTTTTTAGGAGAGAATGTGCCTGCTGAAAAAAACATTATTTTTAAAAAGTGCATTGCAGGATATCAGGAATTTGCTGTGGCACACCTTGAAAACTTTCATGCAGATTATTTGCACAAAACTTACAGTCAGTTGTTGTGGCCGAGTGGTTAAGGCGATGGACTAGAAATCCATTGGGGTCTCCCCGCACAGGTTCGAATCCTGCCAACAACGAGAAACTTTTTAACATCGGCTACAATTTCAGAAGCTAATCTTTAGAATTTCTTCCATGTCAGTTTTATAAATAGGTGGCTTATTTTGGTGTCACTATTGCCCTTTCACATATTTATTATCGCTACCCCTTTCATATCTTTGCTATAACTCTCGTCCTACATTAGCGCTGGTGCAAACACTTCAAATTATTATACCCTGGCTCTCTCAGTCATACCATTCATGCACTTGAAACTTACTTTACCAATAAAAGAAGCAAATAGAAAAATAAAACAAAAGTGCTTGCTGGATTAGGCAACACACTTCATAAAACTGCATTTTCTTTTCTATTCTCCCCGTGTTACAAGCTTAACTGCTCCCTGTGTAATTTCTCTTAGCCTGCTGTCCCAGGAAGAGAATTTTATCTACAGGCTCTTTCCGTGTTTTTTTCCTAGTCTTTCTTTCCTTTTTCTTAGATTTGTAACTGTTCCTTTACGTGCTCTATTTAGGCGCCATTAATCTCATTTGAGCTCCTTGTACCTGCTGCTGTTTTCTCCACACCTCATACTGCCTTTTCCCTCTTTCTCTCTTTCTCTGAGGTTGGTGGCTACTTTCCAAAGCTTCTGATGCCCCAATGTTCCTTCATCTTGTTGTCAGACGTGAATTGGAAAAGCAACCAAATTAACAAGCCTTTACCACTCATATATGGCAGAGGTTTATACTTTAATTGAGCTAAGAAAAGCGTGTTGTGGGGCCCCTACGAGCCATGGTGCTTGCTTCATCATAATTAGGCATGCAGTCATTAGCCACAGCTCTGATCATGGGTCACTGAGGTCAGTTTCAATAATTCCTCAAAAACCTAACCATGCAGTCCCCCCTAACTGTGTAGTTATCTTGCTTTACTGCTGTTTGTGTGATTAGCTGGGAGGAGCTCATGGCAGCATCCTCCCTATAAAAATGTAGATGGACCGCTCCTTAACTCTTTCTTGCTTCACATACAGATGGCTTGAGGAGGTACAGGGGAGATGCAGGTCTACTAGACAGTATAGAAGATCTGCGCCAGGTGTGTTTCTCTGCATTGGTGTCCCATCACAGGCCCACAAGTGTATGTGTGATCTTTGACTCCTGGCAGTTCACAAGCAGGCGGCCAGGAAACAGTTTCAGCCTATCAACCACTGAGGAGAGAAAGCCTTTGTATAAGGAATGAGGAAGCAATTAACACATTCAGCCTATCACAGGAGTTCCCTGAGTGTACCAAATTATAAATTCTCCATGTCTCTGTATGTTATTGAGCCCAAGTAGCTCGCCGTGATCGTATAGTGGTTAGTACTCTGCGTTGTGGCCGCAGCAACCTTGGTTCGAATCCGAGTCACGGCATTGTGGTTGGCAATGTCACGGCAGTTGGGTTTTTCTTTTACAGAATTACAAAATGTACCAGTTGTTTTTGTAAAATGTCTATTAAAAACAGATCCTTTAAAATATTTAAACGATCTAACGACAAATTATTTTAACACACATGATTATAAGATGTAGCTATATTGTACCTACTGACAAAAATTATCGTTCTTGAACCTATTTGCGGTGGGGGAATGGAGCTCTCCCCCATGCCAATCAGAATGCAGATGAATGCAGTTGCAGTTGAGTGACCTGTATTGTGGCTGTCTAGAGGGAATGCACAAATGCAGCTCTCTCGCAGCCCAATCCAGACGTCAATTGGAGACAGGTTTTCAGGCAAATAGAGCAGTAAGTGCAGAGAAATGCTCACTCTCTAAAAATTGCATTTATAAAGTAGTAAAGTTAAATCCAACCTCACCAGTAAATAGGATTTATCAATAAATAAATAAAGCTTCTCCTCTCTGATATGGAATTACCCCCCAAAAAGTATAAGGGAATACCCAATGCTAACCTACGAGAGGGGCAGACCTCACAGTAGTGAAAAATGTAATAGACTGTTTTGTACTACCAGGACATGCAAACTACCACAGTACATGTCTTACCTTTTACTTACATAGCATGATGCCCCTAGGACTACCTAGGGCCTACCTTTTGGTTAATTATATGTAATAAAATTGGAGTTTAAGGCTTGGCAAGTAGTTTTAAATGGCAAGTCGAAGTGGCAGTACACTGCAGCACAGGCACTGCAGTAGCAGGCTTGAGACAGGTTTGAAATGATACTTTTTTGGGCGGCACAATCAGTTCCTGGGTATATGGTATACCACTTTACAAGGGGCTTTCAAGTCAATGAAATCTGTCAGTCAGGTATACTCCAATTACACACATGATTTGGGAAGAAGCACGTTCACTTCAGCACTGATTAGTAGCAATAAAGTGATCAGAGTCCTAAGGCCAACAAAAAGATACAGCAAAATGCGTAGGTGAAAAGCAATAAGGTAGGGTTGAGGCCACCTTAAGAATGCAAGGTCTAACAAAAACAAACTAAGGATAACATGAGTAAAACATCAGGTTTCTCTACGGCATTTGGTGAGACAAGTGTGCCTTCTTTTATCTTCCATAAATGCAATCTTTCCCTGACCCCTTTATTATATAGCTCTTCAAGTAAAAAAGATAAAGCACTTACAAAGGAGCCTCAAATACTCAAAGATGGTAGACTTCTGTAATATGGGCCATAGACTAAAAGCAGCACGAAAACTTGAGTGCCACATGAGAGTATGCATGAAAGCCTATCCTTTTCCAACCTAGAGATATACTCATGCAATTTTTGTTTTTAGGAGAGAATGTGCCTGCTGAAAAAAACATTATTTTTAAAAAGTGCATTGCAGAATACCAGGAATTTGCTTTGGGACACCTTGAAAACTTTCATACAGATTATTTGCACAAAACTTACAGTCAGTTGTTGTGGCTGAGTGGTTAAGGCGATGGACTAGAAATCCATTGGGGTCTCCCCGCGCAGGTTCGAATCCTGCCAACAACGAGAAACTTTTTAACATCGGCTACAATTTCAGAAGTTAACCTTTAGAATTTCTTCCATGTCAGTTTTATAAATAGGTGGCTTATTTTGGTGTCACTATTGCCCTTTCACATATTTATTATCGCTACCCCTTTCATATCTTTGCTATAACTCTCGTCCTACATTAGCGCTGGTGCAAACACTTCAAATTATTATACCCTGGCTCTCTCAGTCATACCATTCATGCACTTGAAACTTACTTTACCAATAAAAGAAGCAAATAGAAAAATAAAACAAAAGTGCTTGCTGGATTAGGCAAACACACTTCATAAAACTGCATTTTCTTTTCTATTCTCCCCGTGTTACAAGCTTAACTGCTCCCTGTGTAATTTCTCTTAGCCTGCTGTCCCAGGAAGAGAATTTTATCTACAGGCTCTTTCCGTGTTTTTTTCCTAGTCTTTCTTTCCCTTTTCTTAGATTTGTAACTGTTCCTTTATGTGCTCTATTTAGGCGCCATTAATCTAATTTGAGCTCCTTGTACCTGCTGCAGTTTTCTCCACACCTCATACTGCCTTTTCCCTCTTTCTCTCTTTCTCTGAGGTTGGTGGCTACTTTCCAAAGCTTCTGATGCCCCAATGTTCCTTCATCTTGTTGTCAGACGTGAATTGGAAAAGCAACCAAATTAACAAGCCTTTACCACTCATACATGGCAGAGGTTTATACTTTAATTCAATGAGCTAAGAAAAGCGTGTTGTGGGGCCCCTACGAGCCATGGTGCTTGCTTCATCATAATTGGGCACGCAGTCATTAGCCACAGCTCTGATCATGGGTCACTGAGGTCAGTTTCAATAATTCCTCAAAAACCTATCCATGCAGTCCCCCCTAACTGTGTAGTTATCTTGCTTTACTGCTGTTTGTGTGATTAGCTGGGAGGAGCTCACGGCAGCATCCTCCCTATAAAAGTGTAGATGGACCGCTCCTTAACTTTTTCTTGCTTCACATACAGATGGCTTGAGGAGGTACAGGGGAGATGCAGGTCTAATAGACAGAATAGAAGATCTGCGCCAGGTGTGTTTCTCTGCATTGGTGTCCCATCACAGGCCCACAAGTGTATTTGTGATCTTTGACTTCTGGCAGTTCACAAGCAGGCGGCCAGGAAACGGTTTCAGCCTATCAACCACTGAGGAGACAAAGCCTTTGTATAAGGAATGAGGAAGCAATGAACACATTCAGCCTATCACAGGAGTTCCCTGAGTGTTTCGAATTATAAATTCTCCATGTCACTGTATGTTATTGAGCCCAAGTAGCTCGCCGTGATCGTATAGTGGTTAGTACTCTGCGTTGTGGCCGCAGCAACCTCGGTTCGAATCCGAGTCACGGCATTGTGGTTGGCAATCTCACGGCAGTTGGGTTTTTCTTTTACAGAATTACCAAATGTACCAGTTGTTTTTGTAAAATGTCTATTAAAAACAGATCCTTTAAAATATTTAAACGATCTAACGACAAATTATTTAAACACACATGATTATAAGATGTAGCCTTATTTTTGTTTTTAGGAGAGAATGTGCCTGCTGAAAAAAACATTATTTTTAAAAAGTGCATTGCAGGATATCAGGAATTTTCTGTGGGACACCTTGAAAACTTTCATGCAGATTATTTGCACAAAACTTACAGTCAGTTGTTGTGGCCGAGTGGTTAAGGCGATGAACTAGAAATCCATTGGGGTCTCCCCGCGCAGGTTCGAATCCTGCCAACAACGAGAAACTTTTTAACATCGGCTACAATTTCAGAAGCTAACCTTTAGAATTTCTTCCATGTCAGTTTTATAAATAGGTGGCTTATTTTGGTGTCACTATTGCCCTTTCACATATTTATTATCGCTACCCCTTTCATATCTTTGCTATAACTCTCGTCCTACATTAGCGCTGGTGCAAACACTTCAAATTATTATACCCTGGCTCTCTCAGTCATACCATTCATGCACTTGAAACTTACTTTACCAATAAAAGAAGCAAATAGAAAAATAAAACAAAAGTGCTTGCTGGATTAGGCAACACACTTCATAAAACTGCATTTTCTTTTCTATTCTCCCCGTGTTACAAGCTTAACTGCTCCCTGTGTAATTTCTCTTAGCCTGCTGTCCCAGGAAGAGAATTTTATCTACAGGCTCTTTCCGTGTTTTTTTCCTAGTCTTTCTTTCCTTTTTCTTAGATTTGTAACTGTTCCTTTACGTGCTCTATTTAGGCGCCATTAATCTCATTTGAGCTCCTTGTACCTGCTGCTGTTTTCTCCACACCTCATACTGCCTTTTCCCTCTTTCTCTCTTTCTCTGAGGTTGGTGGCTACTTTCCAAAGCTTCTGATGCCCCAATGTTCCTTCATCTTGTTGTCAGACGTGAATTGGAAAAGCAACCAAATTAACAAGCCTTTACCACTCATATATGGCAGAGGTTTATACTTTAATTGAGCTAAGAAAAGCGTGTTGTGGGGCCCCTACGAGCCATGGTGCTTGCTTCATCATAATTAGGCATGCAGTCATTAGCCACAGCTCTGATCATGGGTCACTGAGGTCAGTTTCAATAATTCCTCAAAAACCTAACCATGCAGTCCCCCCTAACTGTGTAGTTATCTTGCTTTACTGCTGTTTGTGTGATTAGCTGGGAGGAGCTCATGGCAGCATCCTCCCTATAAAAGTGTAGATGGACCGCTCCTTAACTCTTTCTTGCTTCACATACAGATGGCTTGAGGAGGTACAGGGGAGATGCAGGTCTACTAGACAGTATAGAAGATCTGCGCCAGGTGTGTTTCTCTGCATTGGTATCCCATCACAGGCCCACAAGTGTATGTGTGATCTTTGACTCCTGGCAGTTCACAAGCAGGCGGCCAGGAAACAGTTTCAGCCTATCAACCACTGAGGAGAGAAAGCCTTTGTATAAGGAATGAGGAAGCAATTAACACATTCAGCCTATCACAGGAGTTCCCCGAGTGTACCAAATTATAAATTCTCCATGTCACTGTATGTTATTGAGCCCAAGTAGCTCGCCGTGATCGTCCTGGTATAGTGGTTAGTACTCTGCGTTGTGGCCGCAGCAACCTTGGTTCGAATCCGAGTCACAGCATTGTGGTTGGCAATGTCACGGCAGTTGGGTTTTTCTTTTACAGAATTACAAAATGTACCAGTTGTTTTTGTAAAATGTCTATTAAAAACAGATCCTTTAAAATATTTAAACGATCTAACGACAAATTATTTTAACACACATGATTATAAGATGTAGCTATATTGTACCTACTGACATAAATTATCGTTCTTGAACCTATTTGCGGTGGGGGAATGGAGCTCTCCCCCATGCCAATCAGAATGCAGATGAATGCAGTTGCAGTTGAGTGACCTGTATTGTGGCTGTCTAGAGGGAATGCACAAATGTAGCTGTCTCGCAGCCCAATCCAGACGTCAATTGGAGACAGGTTTTCAGACAAATAGAGCAGTAAGTGCAGAGAAATGCTCACTCTCTAAAAATGGCATTTATAAAGTAGTAAAGTTAAATCCAACCTCACCAGTAAATAGGATTTATCAATAAATAAATAAAGCTTCTCCTCTCTGATATGGAATTACCCCCCAAAAAGTATAAGGGAATACCCAATGCTAACCTACAGTAGTGAAAAATGTAATAGACTGTTTTGTACTACCAGGACATGCAAACTACCACAGTACATGTCTTACCTTTTACTTACATAGCATGATGCCCCTAGGACTACCTAGGGCCTACCTTTTGGTTAATTATATGTAATAAAATTGGAGTTTAAGGCTTGGCAAGTAGTTTTAAATGGCAAGTCGAAGTGGCAGTACACTGCAGCACAGGTACTGCAGTAGCAGGCTTGAGACAGGTTTGAAATGATACTTTTTTGGGCGGCACAATCAGTTCCTGGGTATATGGTATACCACTTTACAAGGGGCTTTCAAGTCAATGAAATCTGTCAGTCAGGTATACTCCAATTACACACATGATTTGGGAAGAAGCACGTTCACTTCAGCACTGATTAGTAGCAATAAAGTGATCAGAGTCCTAAGGCCAACAAAAAGATACAGCAAAATGCGTAGGTGAAAAGCAATAAGGTAGGGTTGAGGCCACCTTAAGAATGCAAGGTCTAACAAAAACAAACTAAGGATAACATGAGTAAAACATCAGGTTTCTCTACGGCATTTGGTGAGACAAGTGTGCCTTCTTTTATCTTCCATAAATGCAATCTTTCCCTGACCCCTTTATTATATAGCTCTTCAAGTAAAAAAGATAAAGCACTTACAAAGGAGCCTCAAATACTCAAAGATGGTAGACTTCTGTAATATGGGCCATAGACTAAAAGCAGCACGAAAACTTGAGTGCCACATGAGAGTATGCATGAAAGCCTATCCTTTTCCAACCTAGAGATATACTCATGCAATTTTTGTTTTTAGGAGAGAATGTGCCTGCTGAAAAAAACATTATTTTTAAAAAGTGCATTGCAGAATACCAGGAATTTTCTGTGGGACACCTTGAAAACTTTCATGCAGATTATTTGCACAAAACTTACAGTCAGTTGTTGTGGCCGAGTGGTTAAGGCGATGGACTAGAAATCCATTGGGGTCTCCCCGCGCAGGTTCGAATCCTGCCAACAACGAGAAACTTTTTAACATCGGCTACAATTTCAGAAGCTAACCTTTAGAATTTCTTCCATGTCAGTTTTATAAATAGGTGGCTTATTTTGGTGTCACTATTGCCCTTTCACATATTTATTATCGCTACCCCTTTCATATCTTTGCTATAACTCTCGTCCTACATTAGCGCTGGTGCAAACACTTCAAATTATTATACCCTGGCTCTCTCAGTCATACCATTCATGCACTTGAAACTTACTTTACCAATAAAAGAAGCAAATAGAAAAATAAAACAAAAGTGCTTGCTGGATTAGGCAACACACTTCATAAAACTGCATTTTCTTTTCTATTCTCCCCGTGTTACAAGCTTAACTGCTCCCTGTGTAACTTCTCTTAGCCTGCTGTCCCAGGAAGAGAATTTTATCTACAGGCTCTTTCCGTGTTTTTTTCCTAGTCTTTCTTTCCTTTTTCTTAGATTTGTAACTGTTCCTTTACGTGCTCTATTTAGGCGCCATTAATCTCATTTGAGCTCCTTGTACCTGCTGCTGTTTTCTCCACACCTCATACTGCCTTTTCCCTCTTTCTCTCTTTCTCTGAGGTTGGTGGCTACTTTCCAAAGCTTCTGATGCCCCAATGTTCCTTCATCTTGTTGTCAGACGTGAATTGGAAAAGCAACCAAATTAACAAGCCTTTACCACTCATATATGGCAGAGGTTTATACTTTAATTGAGCTAAGAAAAGCGTGTTGTGGGGCCCCTACGAGCCATGGTGCTTGCTTCATCATAATTAGGCATGCAGTCATTAGCCACAGCTCTGATCATGGGTCACTGAGGTCAGTTTCAATAATTCCTCAAAAACCTAACCATGCAGTCCCCCCTAACTGTGTAGTTATCTTGCTTTACTGCTGTTTGTGTGATTAGCTGGGAGGAGCTCATGGCAGCATCCTCCCTATAAAAGTGTAGATGGACCGCTCCTTAACTCTTTCTTGCTTCACATACAGATGGCTTGAGGAGGTACAGGGGAGATGCAGGTCTACTAGACAGTATAGAAGATCTGCGCCAGGTGTGTTTCTCTGCATTGGTATCCCATCACAGGCCCACAAGTGTATGTGTGATCTTTGACTCCTGGCAGTTCACAAGCAGGCGGCCAGGAAACAGTTTCAGCCTATCAACCACTGAGGAGAGAAAGCCTTTGTATAAGGAATGAGGAAGCAATTAACACATTCAGCCTATCACAGGAGTTCCCCGAGTGTACCAAATTATAAATTCTCCATGTCACTGTATGTTATTGAGCCCAAGTAGCTCGCCGTGATCGTCCTGGTATAGTGGTTAGTACTCTGCGTTGTGGCCGCAGCAACCTTGGTTCGAATCCGAGTCACAGCATTGTGGTTGGCAATGTCACGGCAGTTGGGTTTTTCTTTTACAGAATTACAAAATGTACCAGTTGTTTTTGTAAAATGTCTATTAAAAACAGATCCTTTAAAATATTTAAACGATCTAACGACAAATTATTTTAACACACATGATTATAAGATGTAGCTATATTGTACCTACTGACATAAATTATCGTTCTTGAACCTATTTGCGGTGGGGGAATGGAGCTCTCCCCCATGCCAATCAGAATGCAGATGAATGCAGTTGCAGTTGAGTGACCTGTATTGTGGCTGTCTAGAGGGAATGCACAAATGTAGCTGTCTCGCAGCCCAATCCAGACGTCAATTGGAGACAGGTTTTCAGACAAATAGAGCAGTAAGTGCAGAGAAATGCTCACTCTCTAAAAATTGCATTTATAAAGTAGTAAAGTTAAATCCAACCTCACCAGTAAATAGGATTTATCAATAAATAAATAAAGCTTCTCCTCTCTGATATGGAATTACCCCCCAAAAAGTATAAGGGAATACCCAATGCTAACCTACGAGAGGGGCAGACCTCACAGTAGTGAAAAATGTAATAGACTGTTTTGTACTACCAGGACATGCAAACTACCACAGTACATGTCTTACCTTTTACTTACATAGCATGATGCCCCTAGGACTACCTAGGGCCTACCTTTTGGTTAATTATATGTAATAAAATTGGAGTTTAAGGCTTGGCAAGTAGTTTTAAATGGCAAGTCGAAGTGGCAGTACACTGCAGCACAGGCACTGCAGTAGCAGGCTTGAGACAGGTTTGAAATGATACTTTTTTGGGTGGCACAATCAGTTCCTGGGAATATGGTATACCACTTTACAAGGGGCTTTCAAGTCAATGAAATCTGTCAGTCAGGTATACTCCAATTACACACATGATTTGGGAAGAAGCACGTTCACTTCAGCACTGATTAGTAGCAATAAAGTGATCAGAGTCCTAAGGCCAACAAAAAGATACAGCAAAATGCGTAGGTGAAAAGCAATAAGGTAGGGTTGAGGCCACCTTAAGAATGCAAGGTCTAACAAAAACAAACTAAGGATAACATGAGTAAAACATCAGGTTTCTCTACGGCATTTGGTGAGACAAGTGTGCCTTCTTTTATCTTCCATAAATGCAATCTTTCCCTGACCCATTTATTATATAGCTCTTCAAGTAAAAAAGATAAAGCACTTACAAAGGAGCCTCAAATACTCAAAGATGGTAGACTTCTGTAATATGGGCCATAGACTAAAAGCAGCACGAAAACTTGAGTGCCACATGAGAGTATGCATGAAAGCCTATCCTTTTCCAACCTAGAGATATACTCATGCAATTTTTGTTTTTAGGAGAGAATGTGCCTGCTGAAAAAAACATTATTTTTAAAAAGTGCATTGCAGAATACCAGGAATTTGCTTTGGGACACCTTGAAAACTTTCATACAGATTATTTGCACAAAACTTACAGTCAGTTGTTGTGGCTGAGTGGTTAAGGCGATGGACTAGAAATCCATTGGGGTCTCCCCGCGCAGGTTCGAATCCTGCCAACAACGAGAAACTTTTTAACATCGGCTACAATTTCAGAAGTTAACCTTTAGAATTTCTTCCATGTCAGTTTTATAAATAGGTGGCTTATTTTGGTGTCACTATTGCCCTTTCACATATTTATTATCGCTACCCCTTTCATATCTTTGCTATAACTCTCGTCCTACATTAGCGCTGGTGCAAACACTTCAAATTATTATACCCTGGCTCTCTCAGTCATACCATTCATGCACTTGAAACTTACTTTACCAATAAAAGAAGCAAATAGAAAAATAAAACAAAAGTGCTTGCTGGATTAGGCAAACACACTTCATAAAACTGCATTTTCTTTTCTATTCTCCCCGTGTTACAAGCTTAACTGCTCCCTGTGTAATTTCTCTTAGCCTGCTGTCCCAGGAAGAGAATTTTATCTACAGGCTCTTTCCGTGTTTTTTTCCTAGTCTTTCTTTCCCTTTTCTTAGATTTGTAACTGTTCCTTTATGTGCTCTATTTAGGCGCCATTAATCTAATTTGAGCTCCTTGTACCTGCTGCAGTTTTCTCCACACCTCATACTGCCTTTTCCCTCTTTCTCTCTTTCTCTGAGGTTGGTGGCTACTTTCCAAAGCTTCTGATGCCCCAATGTTCCTTCATCTTGTTGTCAGACGTGAATTGGAAAAGCAACCAAATTAACAAGCCTTTACCACTCATACATGGCAGAGGTTTATACTTTAATTCAATGAGCTAAGAAAAGCGTGTTGTGGGGCCCCTACGAGCCATGGTGCTTGCTTCATCATAATTGGGCACGCAGTCATTAGCCACAGCTCTGATCATGGGTCACTGAGGTCAGTTTCAATAATTCCTCAAAAACCTATCCATGCAGTCCCCCCTAACTGTGTAGTTGTCTTGCTTTACTGCTGTTTGTGTGATTAGCTGGGAGGAGCTCACGGCAGCATCCTCCCTATAAAAGTGTAGATGGACCGCTCCTTAACTTTTTCTTGCTTCACATACAGATGGCTTGAGGAGGTACAGGGGAGATGCAGGTCTAATAGACAGAATAGAAGATCTGCGCCAGGTGTGTTTCTCTGCATTGGTGTCCCATCACAGGCCCACAAGTGTATTTGTGATCTTTGACTTCTGGCAGTTCACAAGCAGGCGGCCAGGAAACGGTTTCAGCCTATCAACCACTGAGGAGACAAAGCCTTTGTATAAGGAATGAGGAAGCAATGAACACATTCAGCCTATCACAGGAGTTCCCTGAGTGTTTTGAATTATAAATTCTCCATGTCACTGTATGTTATTGAGCCCAAGTAGCTCGCCGTGATCGTATAGTGGTTAGTACTCTGCGTTGTGGCCGCAGCAACCTCGGTTCGAATCCGAGTCACGGCATTGTGGTTGGCAATCTCACAGCAGTTGGGTTTTTCTTTTACAGAATTACCAAATGTACCAGTTGTTTTTGTAAAATGTCTATTAAAAACAGATCCTTTAAAATATTTAAACGATCTAACGACAAATTATTTAAACACACATGATTATAAGATGTAGCCTTATTTTTGTTTTTAGGAGAGAATGTGCCTGCTGAAAAAAACATTATTTTTAAAAAGTGCATTGCAGGATATCAGGAATTTTCTGTGGGACACCTTGAAAACTTTCATACAGATTATTTGCACAAAACTTGCAGTCAGTTGTTGTGGCCGAGTGGTTAAGGCGATGGACTAGAAATCCATTGGGGTCCCCCCGCGCAGGTTCGAATCCTGCCAACAACGAGAAACTTTTTAACATCGGCTACAATTTCAGAAGCTAACCTTTAGAATTTCTTCCATGTCAGTTTTATAAATAGGTGGCTTATTTTGGTGTCACTATTGCCCTTTCACATATTTATTATCGCTACCCCTTTCATATCTTTGCTATAACTCTCGTCCTACATTAGCGCTGGTGCAAACACTTCAAATTATTATACACTGGCTCTCTCAGTCATACCATTCATGCACTTGAAACTTACTTTACCAATAAAAGAAGCAAATAGAAAAATAAAACAAAAGTGCTTGCTGGATTAGGCAACACACTTCATAACACTGCATTTTCTTTTCTATTCTCCCCGTGTTACAAGCTTAACTGCTCCCTGTGTAATTTCTTTTAGCCTGCTGTCCCAGGAAGAGAATTTTATCTACAGGCTCTTTCCGTGTTTTTTTCCTAGTCTTTCTTTCCTTTTTCTTAGATTTGTAACTGTTCCTTTACGTGCTCTATTTAGGCGCCATTAATCTCATTTGAGCTCCTTGTACCTGCTGCTGTTTTCTCCACACCTCATACTGCCTTTTCCCTCTTTCTCTCTTTCTCTGAGGTTGGTGGCTACTTTCCAAAGCTTCTGATGCCCCAATGTTCCTTCATCTTGTTGTCAGACGTGAATTGGAAAAGCAACCAAATTAACAAGCCTTTACTACTCATATATGGCAGAGGTTTATACTTTAATTGAGCTAAGAAAAGCGTGTTGTGGGGCCCCTACGAGCCATGGTGCTTGCTTCATCATAATTAGGCACGCAGTCATTAGCCACAGCTCTGATCATGGGTCACTGAGGTCAGTTTCAATAATTCCTCAAAAACCTAACCATGCAGTCCCCCCTAACTGTGTAGTTATCTTGCTTTACTGCTGTTTGTGTGATTAGCTGGGAGGAGCTCATGGCAGCATCCTCCCTATAAAAGTGTAGATGGACCGCTCCTTAACTCTTTCTTGCTTCACATACAGATGGCTTGAGGAGGTACAGGGGAGATGCAGGTCTACTAGACAGTATAGAAGATCTGCGCCAGGTGTGTTTCTCTGCATTGGTGTCCCATCACAGGCCCACAAGTGTATGTGTGATCTTTGACTCCTGGCAGTTCACAAGCAGGCGGCCAGGAAACAGTTTCAGCCAATCAACCACTGAGGAGACAAAGCCTTTGTATAAGGAATGAGGAAGCAATTAACACATTCAGCCTATCACAGGAGTTCCCTGAGTGTACCGAATTATAAATTCTCCATGTCACTGTATGTTATTGAGCCCAAGTAGCTCGCCGTGATCGTATAGTGGTTAGTACTCTGCGTTGTGGCCGCAGCAACCTTGGTTCGAATCCGAGTCACGGCATTGTGGTTGGCAATGTCACGGCAGTTGGGTTTTTCTTTTACAGAATTACCAAATGTACCAGTTGTTTTTGTAAAATGTCTATTAAAAACAGATCCTTTAAAATATTTAAACGATCTAACGACAAATTATTTTAACAAACATGATTATAAGATGTAGCTATATTGTACCTACTGACATAAATTATCGTTCTTGAACCTATTTGCGGTGGGGGAATGGAGCTCTCCCCCATGCCAATCAGAATGCAGATGAATGCAGTTGCAGTTGAGTGACCTGTATTGTGGCTGTCTAGAGGGAATGCACAAATGTAGCTGTCTCGCAGCCCAATCCAGACGTCAATTGGAGACAGGTTTTCAGGCAAATAAAGCAGTAAGTGCAGAGAAATGCTCACTCTCTAAAAATGGCATTTATAAAGTAGTAAAGTTAAATCCAACCTCACCAGTAAATAGGATTTATCAATAAATAAATAAAGCTTCTCCTCTCTGATATGGAATTACCCCCCAAAAAGTATAAGGGAATACCCAATGCTAACCTACGAGAGGGGCAGACCTCACAGTAGTGAAAAATGTAATAGACTGTTTTGTACTACCAGGACATGCAAACTACCACAGTACATGTCTTACCTTTTACTTACATAGCATGATGCCCCTAGGACTACCTAGGGCCTACCTTTTGGTTAATTATATGTAATAAAATTGGAGTTTAAGGCTTGGCAAGTAGTTTTAAATGACAAGTCGAAGTGGCAGTACACTGCAGCACACGCACTGCAGTAGCAGGCTTGAGACAGGTTTGAAATTATACTTTTTTGGGCGGCACAATCAGTTCCTGGGTATATGGTATACCACTTTACAAGGGGCTTTCAAGTCAATGAAATCTGTCAGTCAGGTATACTCCAATTACACACATGATTAGGGAAGAAGCACGTTCACTTCAGCACTGATTAGTAGCAATAAAGTGATCAGAGTCCTAAGGCCAACAAAAAGATACAGCAAAATGCGTAGGTGAAAAGCAATAAGGTAGGGTTGAGGCCACCTTAAGAATGCAAGGTCTAACAAAAACAAACTAAGGATAACATGAGTAAAACATCAGGTTTCTCTACGGCATTTGGTGAGACAAGTGTGCCTTCTTTTATCTTCCATAAATGCAACCTTTCCCTGACCCCTTTATTATATAGCTCTTCAAGTAAAAAAGATAAAGCACTTACAAAGGAGCCTCAAATACTCAAAGATGGTAGACTTCTGTAATATGGGCCATAGACTAAAAGCAGCACGAAAACAGAGTGCAATAGGGTCCCAAAAACTTGAGTGCCACATGAGAGTATGCATGAAAGCCTATCCTTTTCCAAACTAGAGATATACTCATGCAATTTTTGTTTTTAGGAGAGAATGTGCCTGCTGAAAAATACATTATTTTAAAAAAGTGCATTGCAGAATACCAGGAATTTGCTGTGGGACACATTGAAAACTTTCATACAGATTATTTGCACAAAACTTACAGTCAGTTGTTGTGGCCGAGTGGTTAAGGCGATGGACTAGAAATCCATTGGGGTCTCCCCGCGCAGGTTCGAATCCTGCCAACAACGAGAAACTTTTTAACATCGGCTACAATTTCAGAAGTTAACCTTTAGAATTTCTTCCATGTCAGTTTTATAAATAGGTGCCTTATTTTGGTGTCACTATTGCCCTTTCACATATTTATTATCGCTACCCCTTTCATATCTTTGCTATAACTCTCGTCCTACATTAGCGCTGGTGCAAACACTTCAAATTATTATACCCTGGCTCTCTCAGTCATACCATTCATGCACTTGAAACTTACTTTACCAATAAAAGAAGCAAATAGAAAAATAAAATAAAAGTGCTTGCTGGATTAGGCAAATACACTTCATAAAACTGCATTTTCTTTTCTATTCTCCCCGTGTTACAAGCTTAACTGCACCCTGTGTAATTTCTCTTAGCCTGCTGTCCCAGGAAGAGAATTTTATCTACAGGCTCTTTCCGTGTTTTTTTCCTAGTCTTTCTTTCCCTTTTCTTAGATTTGTAACTGTTCCTTTATGTGCTCTATTTAGGCGCCATTAATCTCATTTGAGCTCCTTGTACCTGCTGCTGTTTTCTCCACACCTCATACTGCCTTTTCCCTCTTTCTCTCTTTCTCTGAGGTTGGTGGCTACTTTCCAAAGCTTCTGATGCCCCAATGTTCCTTCATCTTGTTGTCAGACGTGAATTGGAAAAGCAACCAAATTAACAAGCCTTTACCACTCATACATGGCAGAGGTTTATACTTTAATTCAATGAGCTAAGAAAAGCGTGTTGTGGGGCCCCTACGAGCCATGGTGCTTGCTTCATCATAATTGGGCGCGCAGTCATTAGCCACAGCTCTGATCATGGGTCACTGAGGTCAGTTTCAATAATTCCTCAAAAACCTAACCATGCAGTCCCCCCCCCTTGCTTTACTGCTGTTTGTGTGATTAGCTGGGAGGAGCTCACGGCAGCATCCTCCCTATAAAAGTATAGATGGACCGCTCCTTAACTTTTTCTTGCTTCACATACAGATGGCTTGAGGAGGTACAGGGGAGATGCAGGTCTAATAGACAGAATAGAAGATCTGCGCCAGGTGTATTTATCTGCATTGGTGTCCCATCACAGGCCCACAAGTGTATGTGTGATCTTTGACTTCTGGCAGTTCACAAGCAGGCGGCCAGGAAACGGTTTCAGCCTATCAACCACTGAGGAGACAAAGCCTTTGTATAAGGAATGAGGAAGCAATGAACACATTCAGCCTATCACAGGAGTTCCCTGAGTGTTTCGAATTATAAATTCTCCATGTCACTGTATGTTATTGAGCCCAAGTAGCTCGCCGTGATCGTATAGTGGTTAGTACTCTGCGTTGTGGCCGCAGCAACCTTGGTTCGAATCCGAGTCACGGCATTGTGGTTGGCAATGTCACGGCAGTTGGGTTTTTCTTTTACAGAATTACAAAATGTACCAGTTGTTTTTGTAAAATGTCTATTAAAAACAGATCCTTTAAAATATTTAAACGATCTAACGACAAATTATTTTAACACACATGATTATAAGATGTAGCTATATTGTACCTACTGACATAAATTATCGTTCTTGAACCTATTTGCGGTGGGGGAATGGAGCTCTCCCCCATGCCAATCAGAATGCAGATGAATGCAGTTGCAGTTGAGTGACCTGTGTTGTGGCTGTCTAGAGGGAATGCACAAATGTAGCTGTCTCGCAGCCCAATCCAGACGTCAATTGGAGACAGGTTTTCAGGCAAATAGAGCAGTAAGTGCAGAGAAATGCTCACTCTCTAAAAATGGCATTTATAAAGTAGTAAAGTTAAATCCAACCTCACCAGTAAATAGGATTTATCAATAAATAAATAAAGCTTCTCCTCTCTGATATGGAATTACCCCCCAAAAAGTATAAGGGAATACCCAATGCTAACCTACGAGAGGGGCAGACCTCACAGTAGTGAAAAATGTAATAGACTGTTTTGTACTACCAGGACATGCAAACTACCACAGTACATGTCTTACCTTTTACTTACATAGCATGATGCCCCTAGGACTACCTAGGGCCTACCTTTTGGTTAATTATATGTAATAAAATTGGAGTTTAAGGCTTGGCAAGTAGTTTTAAATGGCAAGTCGAAGTGGCAGTACACTGCAGCACAGGCACTGCAGTAGCAGGCTTGAGACAGGTTTGAAATGATCCTTTTTTGGGCGGCACAATCAGTTCCTGGGTATATGGTATACCACTTTACAAGGGGCTTTCAAGTCAATGAAATCTGTCAGTCAGGTATACTCCAATTACACACATGATTTGGGAAGAAGCACGTTCACTTCAGCACTGATTAGTAGCAATAAAGTGATCAGAGTCCTAAGGCCAACAAAAAGATACAGCAAAATGCGTAGGTGAAAAGCAATAAGGTAGGGTTGAGGCCACCTTAAGAATGCAAGGTCTAACAAAAACAAACTAAGGATAACATGAGTAAAACATCAGGTTTCTCTACGGCATTTGGTGAGACAAGTGTGCCTTCTTTTATCTTCCATAAATGCAATCTTTCCCTGACCCCTTTATTATATAGCTCTTCAAGTAAAAAAGATAAAGCACTTACAAAGGAGCCTCAAATACTCAAAGATGGTAGACTTCTGTAATATGGGCCATAGACTAAAAGCAGCACGAAAACTTGAGTGCCACATGAGAGTATGCATGAAAGCCTATCCTTTTCCAACCTAGAGATATACTCATGCAATTTTTGTTTTTAGGAGAGAATGTGCCTGCTGAAAAAAACATTATTTTTAAAAAGTGCATTGCAGAATACCAGGAATTTGCTTTGGGACACCTTGAAAACTTTCATACAGATTATTTGCACAAAACTTACAGTCAGTTGTTGTGGCTGAGTGGTTAAGGCGATGGACTAGAAATCCATTGGGGTCTCCCCGCGCAGGTTCGAATCCTGCCAACAACGAGAAGCTTTTTAACATCGGCTACAATTTCAGAAGTTAACCTTTAGAATTTCTTCCATGTCAGTTTTATAAATAGGTGGCTTATTTTGGTGTCACTATTGCCCTTTCACATATTTATTATCGCTACCCCTTTCATATCTTTGCTATAACTCTCGTCCTACATTAGCGCTGGTGCAAACACTTCAAATTATTATACCCTGGCTCTCTCAGTCATACCATTCATGCACTTGAAACTTACTTTACCAATAAAAGAAGCAAATAGAAAAATAAAACAAAAGTGCTTGCTGGATTAGGCAAACACACTTCATAAAACTGCATTTTCTTTTCTATTCTCCCCGTGTTACAAGCTTAACTGCTCCCTGTGTAATTTCTCTTAGCCTGCTGTCCCAGGAAGAGAATTTTATCTACAGGCTCTTTCCGTGTTTTTTTCCTAGTCTTTCTTTCCCTTTTCTTAGATTTGTAACTGTTCCTTTATGTGCTCTATTTAGGCGCCATTAATCTAATTTGAGCTCCTTGTACCTGCTGCTGTTTTCTCCACACCTCATACTGCCTTTTCCCTCTTTCTCTCTTTCTCTGAGGTTGGTGGCTACTTTCCAAAGCTTCTGATGCCCCAATGTTCCTTCATCTTGTTGTCAGACGTGAATTGGAAAAGCAACCAAATTAACAAGCCTTTACCACTCATACATGGCAGAGGTTTATACTTTAATTCAATGAGCTAAGAAAAGCGTGTTGTGGGGCCCCTACGAGCCATGGTGCTTGCTTCATCATAATTGGGCACGCAGTCATTAGCCACAGCTCTGATCATGGGTCACTGAGGTCAGTTTCAATAATTCCTCAAAAACCTATCCATGCAGTCCCCCCTAACTGTGTAGTTATCTTGCTTTACTGCTGTTTGTGTGATTAGCTGGGAGGAGCTCACGGCAGCATCCTCCCTATAAAAGTGTAGATGGACCGCTCCTTAACTTTTTCTTGCTTCACATACAGATGGCTTGAGGAGGTACAGGGGAGATGCAGGTCTAATAGACAGAATAGAAGATCTGCGCCAGGTGTGTTTCTCTGCATTGGTGTCCCATCACAGGCCCACAAGTGTATTTGTGATCTTTGACTTCTGGCAGTTCACAAGCAGGCGGCCAGGAAACGGTTTCAGCCTATCAACCACTGAGGAGACAAAGCCTTTGTATAAGGAATGAGGAAGCAATGAACACATTCAGCCTATCACAGGAGTTCCCTGAGTGTTTCGAATTATAAATTCTCCATGTCACTGTATGTTATTGAGCCCAAGTAGCTCGCCGTGATCGTATAGTGGTTAGTACTCTGCGTTGTGGCCGCAGCAACCTCGGTTCGAATCCGAGTCACGGCATTGTGGTTGGCAATCTCACGGCAGTTGGGTTTTTCTTTTACAGAATTACCAAACGTACCAGTTGTTTTTGTAAAATGTCTATTAAAAACAGATCCTTTAAAATATTTAAACGATCTAACGACAAATTATTTAAACACACATGATTATAAGATGTAGCCTTATTTTTGTTTTTAGGAGAGAATGTGCCTGCTGAAAAAAACATTATTTTTAAAAAGTGCATTGCAGGATATCAGGAATTTTCTGTGGGACACCTTGAAAACTTTCATACAGATTATTTGCACAAAACTTGCAGTCAGTTGTTGTGGCCGAGTGGTTAAGGCGATGGACTAGAAATCCATTGGGGTCCCCCCGCGCAGGTTTGAATCCTGCCAACAACGAGAAACTTTTTAACATCGGCTACAATTTCAGAAGCTAACCTTTAGAATTTCTTCCATGTCAGTTTTATAAATAGGTGGCTTATTTTGGTGTCACTATTGCCCTTTCACATATTTATTATCGCTCCCCCTTTCATATCTTTGCTATAACTCTCGTCCTACATTAGCGCTGGTGCAAACACTTCAAATTATTATACACTGGCTCTCTCAGTCATACCATTCATGCACTTGAAACTTACTTTACCAATAAAAGAAGCAAATAGAAAAATAAAACAAAAGTGCTTGCTGGATTAGGCAACACACTTCATAAAACTGCATTTTCTTTTCTATTCTCCCCGTGTTACAAGCTTAACTGCTCCCTGTGTAATTTCTCTTAGCCTGCTGTCCCAGGAAGAGAATTTTATCTACAGGCTCTTTCCGTGTTTTTTTCCTAGTCTTTCTTTCCTTTTTCTTAGATTTGTAACTGTTCCTTTACGTGCTCTATTTAGGCGCCATTAATCTCATTTGAGCTCCTTGTACCTGCTGCTGTTTTCTCCACACCTCATACTGCCTTTTCCCTCTTTCTCTCTTTCTCTGAGGTTGGTGGCTACTTTCCAAAGCTTCTGATGCCCCAATGTTCCTTCATCTTGTTGTCAGACGTGAATTGGAAAAGCAACCAAATTAACAAGCCTTTACCACTCATATATGGCAGAGGTTTATACTTTAATTGAGCTAAGAAAAGCGTGTTGTGGGGCCCCTACGAGCCATGGTGCTTGCTTCATCATAATTAGGCACGCAGTCATTAGCCACAGCTCTGATCATGGGTCACTGAGGTCAGTTTCAATAATTCCTCAAAAACCTAACCATGCAGTCCCCCCTAACTGTGTAGTTATCTTGCTTTACTGCTGTTTGTGTGATTAGCTGGGAGGAGCTCATGGCAGCATCCTCCCTATAAAAGTGTAGATGGACCGCTCCTTAACTCTTTCTTGCTTCACATACAGATGGCTTGAGGAGGTACAGGGGAGATGCAGGTCTACTAGACAGTATAGAAGATCTGCGCCAGGTGTGTTTCTCTGCATTGGTGTCCCATCACAGGCCCACAAGTGTATGTGTGATCTTTGACTCCTGGCAGTTCACAAGCAGGCGGCCAGGAAACAGTTTCAGCCAATCAACCACTGAGGAGACAAAGCCTTTGTATAAGGAATGAGGAAGCAATTAACACATTCAGCCTATCACAGGAGTTCCCTGAGTGTACCGAATTATAAATTCTCCATGTCACTGTATGTTATTGAGCCCAAGTAGCTCGCCGTGATCGTATAGTGGTTAGTACTCTGCATTGTGGCCGCAGCAACCTCGGTTCGAATCCGAGTCACGGCATTGTGGTTGGCAATGTCACGGCAGTTGGGTTTTTCTTTTACAGAATTACCAAATGTACCAGTTGTTTTTGTAAAATGTCTATTAAAAACAGATCCTTTAAAATATTTAAACGATCTAACGACAAATTATTTTAACACACATGATTATAAGATGTAGCTATATTGTACCTACTGACATAAATTATCGTTCTTGAACCTATTTGCGGTGGGGGAATGGAGCTCTCCCCCATGCCAATCAGAATGCAGATGAATGCAGTTGCAGTTGAGTGACCTGTATTGTGGCTGTCTAGAGGGAATGCACAAATGTAGCTGTCTCGCAGCCCAATCCAGACGTCAATTGGAGACAGGTTTTCAGGCAAATAAAGCAGTAAGTGCAGAGAAATGCTCACTCTCTAAAAATGGCATTTATAAAGTAGTAAAGTTAAATCCAACCTCACCAGTAAATAGGATTTATCAATAAATAAATAAAGCTTCTCCTCTCTGATATGGAATTACCCCCCAAAAAGTATAAGGGAATACCCAATGCTAACCTACGAGAGGGGCAGACCTCACAGTAGTGAAAAATGTAATAGACTGTTTTGTACTACCAGGACATGCAAACTACCACAGTACATGTCTTACCTTTTACTTACATAGCATGATGCCCCTAGGACTACCTAGGGCCTACTTTTTGGTTAATTATATGTAATAAAATTGGAGTTTAAGGCTTGGCAAGTAGTTTTAAATGGCAAGTCGAAGTGGCAGTACACTGCAGCACACGCACTGCAGTAGCAGGCTTGAGACAGGTTTGAAATGATACTTTTTTGGGCGGCACAATCAGTTCCTGGGTATATGGTATACCACTTTACAAGGGGCTTTCAAGTCAATGAAATCTGTCAGTCAGGTATACTCCAATTACACACATGATTAGGGAAGAAGCACGTTCACTTCAGCACTGATTAGTAGCAATAAAGTGATCAGAGTCCTAAGGCCAACAAAAAGATACAGCAAAATGCGTAGGTGAAAAGCAATAAGGTAGGGTTGAGGCCACCTTAAGAATGCAAGGTCTAACAAAAACAAACTAAGGATAACATGAGTAAAACATCAGGTTTCTCTACGGCATTTGGTGAGACAAGTGTGCCTTCTTTTATCTTCCATAAATGCAACCTTTCCCTGACCCCTTTATTATATAGCTCTTCAAGTAAAAAAGATAAAGCACTTACAAAGGAGCCTCAAATACTCAAAGATGGTAGACTTCTGTAATATGGGCCATAGACTAAAAGCAGCACGAAAACAGAGTGCAATAGGGTCCCAAAAACTTGAGTGCCACATGAGAGTATGCATGAAAGCCTATCCTTTTCCAAACTAGAGATATACTCATGCAATTTTTGTTTTTAGGAGAGAATGTGCCTGCTGAAAAATACATTATTTTAAAAAAGTGCATTGCAGAATACCAGGAATTTGCTGTGGGACACATTGAAAACTTTCATACAGATTATTTGCACAAAACTTACAGTCAGTTGTTGTGGCCGAGTGGTTAAGGCGATGGACTAGAAATCCATTGGGGTCTCCCCGCGCAGGTTCGAATCCTGCCAACAACGAGAAACTTTTTAACATCGGCTACAATTTCAGAAGTTAACCTTTAGAATTTCTTCCATGTCAGTTTTATAAATAGGTGGCTTATTTTGGTGTCACTATTGCCCTTTCACATATTTATTATCGCTACCCCTTTCATATCTTTGCTATAACTCTCGTCCTACATTAGCGCTGGTGCAAACACTTCAAATTATTATACCCTGGCTCTCTCAGTCATACCATTCATGCACTTGAAACTTACTTTACCAATAAAAGAAGCAAATAGAAAAATAAAATAAAAGTGCTTGCTGGATTAGGCAAACACACTTCATAAAACTGCATTTTCTTTTCTATTCTCCCCGTGTTACAAGCTTAACTGCACCCTGTGTAATTTCTCTTAGCCTGCTGTCCCAGGAAGAGAATTTTATCTACAGGCTCTTTCCGTGTTTTTTTCCTAGTCTTTCTTTCCCTTTTCTTAGATTTGTAACTGTTCCTTTATGTGCTCTATTTAGGCGCCATTAATCTAATTTGAGCTCCTTGTACCTGCTGCTGTTTTCTCCACACCTCATACTGCCTTTTCCCTCTTTCTCTCTTTCTCTGAGGTTGGTGGCTACTTTCCAAAGCTTCTGATGCCCCAATGTTCCTTCATCTTGTTGTCAGACGTGAATTGGAAAAGCAACCAAATTAACAAGCCTTTACCACTCATACATGGCAGAGGTTTATACTTTAATTCAATGAGCTAAGAAAAGCGTGTTGTGGGGCCCCTACGAGCCATGGTGCTTGCTTCATCATAATTGGGCACGCAGTCATTAGCCACAGCTCTGATCATGGGTCACTGAGGTCAGTTTCAATAATTCCTCAAAAACCTATCCATGCAGTCCCCCCTAACTGTGTAGTTATCTTGCTTTACTGCTGTTTGTGTGATTAGCTGGGAGGAGCTCACGGCAGCATCCTCCCTATAAAAGTGTAGATGGACCGCTCCTTAACTTTTTCTTGCTTCACATACAGATGGCTTGAGGAGGTACAGGGGAGATGCAGGTCTAATAGACAGAATAGAAGATCTGCGCCAGGTGTGTTTCTCTGCATTGGTGTCCCATCACAGGCCCACAAGTGTATTTGTGATCTTTGACTTCTGGCAGTTCACAAGCAGGCGGCCAGGAAACGGTTTCAGCCTATCAACCACTGAGGAGACAAAGCCTTTGTATAAGGAATGAGGAAGCAATGAACACATTCAGCCTATCACAGGAGTTCCCTGAGTGTTTCGAATTATAAATTCTCCATGTCACTGTATGTTATTGAGCCCAAGTAGCTCGCCGTGATCGTATAGTGGTTAGTACTCTGCGTTGTGGCCGCAGCAACCTCGGTTCGAATCCGAGTCACGGCATTGTGGTTGGCAATCTCACGGCAGTTGGGTTTTTCTTTTACAGAATTACCAAACGTACCAGTTGTTTTTGTAAAATGTCTATTAAAAACAGATCCTTTAAAATATTTAAACGATCTAACGACAAATTATTTAAACACACATGATTATAAGATGTAGCCTTATTTTTGTTTTTAGGAGAGAATGTGCCTGCTGAAAAAAACATTATTTTTAAAAAGTGCATTGCAGGATATCAGGAATTTTCTGTGGGACACCTTGAAAACTTTCATACAGATTATTTGCACAAAACTTGCAGTCAGTTGTTGTGGCCGAGTGGTTAAGGCGATGGACTAGAAATCCATTGGGGTCCCCCCGCGCAGGTTTGAATCCTGCCAACAACGAGAAACTTTTTAACATCGGCTACAATTTCAGAAGCTAACCTTTAGAATTTCTTCCATGTCAGTTTTATAAATAGGTGGCTTATTTTGGTGTCACTATTGCCCTTTCACATATTTATTATCGCTACCCCTTTCATATCTTTGCTATAACTCTCGTCCTACATTAGCGCTGGTGCAAACACTTCAAATTATTATACACTGGCTCTCTCAGTCATACCATTCATGCACTTGAAACTTACTTTACCAATAAAAGAAGCAAATAGAAAAATAAAACAAAAGTGCTTGCTGGATTAGGCAACACACTTCATAAAACTGCATTTTCTTTTCTATTCTCCCCGTGTTACAAGCTTAACTGCTCCCTGTGTAATTTCTCTTAGCCTGCTGTCCCAGGAAGAGAATTTTATCTACAGGCTCTTTCCGTGTTTTTTTCCTAGTCTTTCTTTCCTTTTTCTTAGATTTGTAACTGTTCCTTTACGTGCTCTATTTAGGCGCCATTAATCTCATTTGAGCTCCTTGTACCTGCTGCTGTTTTCTCCACACCTCATACTGCCTTTTCCCTCTTTCTCTCTTTCTCTGAGGTTGGTGGCTACTTTCCAAAGCTTCTGATGCCCCAATGTTCCTTCATCTTGTTGTCAGACGTGAATTGGAAAAGCAACCAAATTAACAAGCCTTTACCACTCATATATGGCAGAGGTTTATACTTTAATTGAGCTAAGAAAAGCGTGTTGTGGGGCCCCTACGAGCCATGGTGCTTGCTTCATCATAATTAGGCACGCAGTCATTAGCCACAGCTCTGATCATGGGTCACTGAGGTCAGTTTCAATAATTCCTCAAAAACCTAACCATGCAGTCCCCCCTAACTGTGTAGTTATCTTGCTTTACTGCTGTTTGTGTGATTAGCTGGGAGGAGCTCATGGCAGCATCCTCCCTATAAAAGTGTAGATGGACCGCTCCTTAACTCTTTCTTGCTTCACATACAGATGGCTTGAGGAGGTACAGGGGAGATGCAGGTCTACTAGACAGTATAGAAGATCTGCGCCAGGTGTGTTTCTCTGCATTGGTGTCCCATCACAGGCCCACAAGTGTATGTGTGATCTTTGACTCCTGGCAGTTCACAAGCAGGCGGCCAGGAAACAGTTTCAGCCAATCAACCACTGAGGAGACAAAGCCTTTGTATAAGGAATGAGGAAGCAATTAACACATTCAGCCTATCACAGGAGTTCCCTGAGTGTACCGAATTATAAATTCTCCATGTCACTGTATGTTATTGAGCCCAAGTAGCTCGCCGTGATCGTATAGTGGTTAGTACTCTGCATTGTGGCCGCAGCAACCTCGGTTCGAATCCGAGTCACGGCATTGTGGTTGGCAATGTCACGGCAGTTGGGTTTTTCTTTTACAGAATTACCAAATGTACCAGTTGTTTTTGTAAAATGTCTATTAAAAACAGATCCTTTAAAATATTTAAACGATCTAACGACAAATTATTTTAACACACATGATTATAAGATGTAGCTATATTGTACCTACTGACATAAATTATCGTTCTTGAACCTATTTGCGGTGGGGGAATGGAGCTCTCCCCCATGCCAATCAGAATGCAGATGAATGCAGTTGCAGTTGAGTGACCTGTATTGTGGCTGTCTAGAGGGAATGCACAAATGTAGCTGTCTCGCAGCCCAATCCAGACGTCAATTGGAGACAGGTTTTCAGGCAAATAAAGCAGTAAGTGCAGAGAAATGCTCACTCTCTAAAAATGGCATTTATAAAGTAGTAAAGTTAAATCCAACCTCACCAGTAAATAGGATTTATCAATAAATAAATAAAGCTTCTCCTCTCTGATATGGAATTACCCCCCAAAAAGTATAAGGGAATACCCAATGCTAACCTACGAGAGGGGCAGACCTCACAGTAGTGAAAAATGTAATAGACTGTTTTGTACTACCAGGACATGCAAACTACCACAGTACATGTCTTACCTTTTACTTACATAGCATGATGCCCCTAGGACTACCTAGGGCCTACTTTTTGGTTAATTATATGTAATAAAATTGGAGTTTAAGGCTTGGCAAGTAGTTTTAAATGGCAAGTCGAAGTGGCAGTACACTGCAGCACACGCACTGCAGTAGCAGGCTTGAGACAGGTTTGAAATGATACTTTTTTGGGCGGCACAATCAGTTCCTGGGTATATGGTATACCACTTTACAAGGGGCTTTCAAGTCAATGAAATCTGTCAGTCAGGTATACTCCAATTACACACATGATTAGGGAAGAAGCACGTTCACTTCAGCACTGATTAGTAGCAATAAAGTGATCAGAGTCCTAAGGCCAACAAAAAGATACAGCAAAATGCGTAGGTGAAAAGCAATAAGGTAGGGTTGAGGCCACCTTAAGAATGCAAGGTCTAACAAAAACAAACTAAGGATAACATGAGTAAAACATCAGGTTTCTCTACGGCATTTGGTGAGACAAGTGTGCCTTCTTTTATCTTCCATAAATGCAACCTTTCCCTGACCCCTTTATTATATAGCTCTTCAAGTAAAAAAGATAAAGCACTTACAAAGGAGCCTCAAATACTCAAAGATGGTAGACTTCTGTAATATGGGCCATAGACTAAAAGCAGCACGAAAACAGAGTGCAATAGGGTCCCAAAAACTTGAGTGCCACATGAGAGTATGCATGAAAGCCTATCCTTTTCCAAACTAGAGATATACTCATGCAATTTTTGTTTTTAGGAGAGAATGTGCCTGCTGAAAAATACATTATTTTAAAAAAGTGCATTGCAGAATACCAGGAATTTGCTGTGGGACACATTGAAAACTTTCATACAGATTATTTGCACAAAACTTACAGTCAGTTGTTGTGGCCGAGTGGTTAAGGCGATGGACTAGAAATCCATTGGGGTCTCCCCGCGCAGGTTCGAATCCTGCCAACAACGAGATACTTTTTAACATCGGCTACAATTTCAGAAGTTAACCTTTAGAATTTCTTCCATGTCAGTTTTATAAATAGGTGGCTTATTTTGGTGTCACTATTGCCCTTTCACATATTTATTATCGCTACCCCTTTCATATCTTTGCTATAACTCTCGTCCTACATTAGCGCTGGTGCAAACACTTCAAATTATTATACCCTGGCTCTCTCAGTCATACCATTCATGCACTTGAAACTTACTTTACCAATAAAAGAAGCAAATAGAAAAATAAAATAAAAGTGCTTGCTGGATTAGGCAAACACACTTCATAAAACTGCATTTTCTTTTCTATTCTCCCCGTGTTACAAGCTTAACTGCACCCTGTGTAATTTCTCTTAGCCTGCTGTCCCAGGAAGAGAATTTTATCTACAGGCTCTTTCCGTGTTTTTTTCCTAGTCTTTCTTTCCCTTTTCTTAGATTTGTAACTGTTCCTTTATGTGCTCTATTTAGGCGCCATTAATCTAATTTGAGCTCCTTGTACCTGCTGCTGTTTTCTCCACACCTCATACTGCCTTTTCCCTCTTTCTCTCTTTCTCTGAGGTTGGTGGCTACTTTCCAAAGCTTCTGATGCCCCAATGTTCCTTCATCTTGTTGTCAGACGTGAATTGGAAAAGCAACCAAATTAACAAGCCTTTACCACTCATACATGGCAGAGGTTTATACTTTAATTCAATGAGCTAAGAAAAGCGTGTTGTGGGGCCCCTACGAGCCATGGTGCTTGCTTCATCATAATTGGGCGCGCAGTCATTAGCCACAGCTCTGATCATGGGTCACTGAGGTCAGTTTCAATAATTCCTCAAAAACCTAACAATGCAGTCCCCCCCCTAACGGTATAGTTATCTTGCTTTACTGCTGTTTGTGTGATTAGCTGGGAGGAGCTCACGGCAGCATCCTCCCTATAAAAGTATAGATGGACCGCTCCTTAACTTTTTCTTGCTTCACATACAGATGGCTTGAGGAGGTACAGGGGAGATGCAGGTCTAATAGACAGAATAGAAGATCTGCGCCAGGTGTATTTATCTGCATTGGTGTCCCATCACAGGCCCACAAGTGTATGTGTGATCTTTGACTTCTGGCAGTTCACAAGCAGGTGGCCAGGAAACGGTTTCAGCCTATCAACCACTGAGGAGACAAAGCCTTTGTATAAGGAATGAGGAAGCAATGAACACATTCAGCCTATCACAGGAGTTCCCTGAGTGTTTTGAATTATAAATTCTCCATGTCACTGTATGTTATTGAGCCCAAGTAGCTCGCCGTGATCGTATAGTGGTTAGTACTCTGCGTTGTGGCCGCAGAAACCTCGGTTCGAATCCGAGTCACGGCATTGTGGTTGGCAATGTCACGGCAGTTGGGTTTTTCTTTTACAGAATTACCAAATGTACCAGTTGTTTTTGTAAAATGTCTATTAAAAACAGATCCTTTAAAATATTTAAACGATCTAACGACAAATTATTTAAACACACATGATTATAAGATGTAGCCTTATTTTTGTTTTTAGGAGAGAATGTGCCTGCTGAAAAAAACATTATTTTTAAAAAGTGCATTGCAGGATATCAGGAACTTTCTGTGGGACACCTTGAAAACTTTCATACAGATTATTTGCACAAAACTTGCAGTCAGTTGTTGTGGCCGAGTGGTTAAGGCGATGGACTAGAATTCCATTGGGGTCCCCCTGCGCAGGTTCAAATCCTGCCAACAACGAGAAACTTTTTAACATCGGCTACAATTTCAGAAGCTAACCTTTAGAATTTCTTCCATGTCAGTTTTATAAATAGGTGGCTTATTTTGGTGTCACTATTGCCCTTTCACATATTTATTATCGCTACCCCTTTCATATCTTTGCTATAACTCTCGTCCTACATTAGCGCTGGTGCAAACACTTCAAATTATTATACCCTGGCTCTCTCAGTCATACCATTCATGCACTTGAAACTTACTTTACCAATAAAAGAAGCAAATAGAAAAATAAAACAAAAGTGCTTGCTGGATTAGGCAACACACTTCATAAAACTGCATTTTCTTTTCTATTCTCCCCGTGTTACAAGCTTAACTGCTCCCTGAGTAATTTCTCTTAGCCTGCTGTCCCAGGAAGAGAATTTTATCTACAGGCTCTTTCCGTGTTTTTTTCCTAGTCTTTCTTTCCTTTTTCTTAGATTTGTAACTGTTCCTTTATGTGCTCTATTTAGGCGCCATTAATCTCATTTGAGCTCCTTGTACCTGCTGCTGTTTTCTCCACACCTCATACTGCCTTTTCCCTCTTTCTCTCTTTCTCTGAGGTTGGTGGCTACTTTCCAAAGCTTCTGATGCCCCAATGTTTCTTCATCTTGTTGTCAGACGTGAATTGGAAAAGCAACCAAATTAACAAGCCTTTACCACTCATATATGGCAGAGGTTTATACTTTAATTGAGCTAAGAAAAGCGTGTTGTGGGGCCCCTACGAGCCATGGTGCTTGCTTCATCATAATTAGGCACGCAGTCATTAGCCACAGCTCTGATCATTGGTCACTGAGGTCAGTTTCAATAATTCCTCAAAAACCTAACCATGCAGTCCCCCCTAACTGTGTAGTTATCTTGCTTTACTGCTGTTTGTGTGATTAGCTGGGAGGAGCTCATGGCAGCATCCTCCCTATAAAAGTGTAGATGGACCGCTCCTTAACTCTTTCTTGCTTCACATACAGATGGCTTGAGGAGGTACAGGGGAGATGCAGGTCTACTAGACAGTATAGAAGATCTGCGCCAGGTGTGTTTCTCTGCATTGGTGTCCCATCACAGGCCCACAAGTGTATGTGTGATCTTTGACTCCTGGCAGTTCACAAGCAGGCGGCCAGGAAACAGTTTCAGCCTATCAACCACTGAGGAGACAAAGCCTTTGTATAAGGAATGAGGAAGCAATTAACACATTCAGCCTATCACAGGAGTTCCCTGAGTGTACCGAATTATAAATTCTCCATGTCACTGTATGTTATTGACCCCAAGTAGCTCGCCGTGATCGTATAGTGGTTAGCACTCTGCGTTGTGGCCGCAGCAACCTCGGTTCGAATCCGAGTCACGGCATTGTGGTTGGCAATGTCACCGCAGTTGGGTTTTTCTTTTACAGAATTACCAAATGTACCAGTTGTTTTTGTAAAATGTCTATTAAAAACAGATCCTTTAAAATATTTAAACGATCTAACGACAAATTTTTTAACACACATGATTATAAGATGTAGCTATATTGTACCTACTAACATAAATTATCGTTCTTGAACCTATTTGCGGTGGGGGAATGGAGCTCTCCCCCATGCCAATCAGAATGCAGTTGCAGTTGAGTGACCTGTATTGTGGCTGTCTAGAGGGAATGCACAAATGTAGCTGTCTCGCAGCCCAATCCAGACGTCAATTGGAGACAGGTTTTCAGGCAAATAGAGCAGTAAGTGCAGAGAAATGCTCACTCTCTAAAAATGGCATTTATAAAGTAGTAAAGTTAAATCCAACCTCACCAGTAAATAGGATTTATCAATAAATAAATAAAGCTTCTCCTCTCTGATATGGAATTACCCCCCAAAAAGTATAAGGGAATACCCAATGCTAACCTACGAGAGGGGCAGACCTCACAGTAGTGAAAAATGTAATAGACTGTTTTGTACTACCAGGACATGCAAACTACCACAGTACATGTCTTACCTTTTACTTACATAGCATGATGCCCCTAGGACTACCTAGGGCCTACCTTTTGGTTAATTATATGTAATTAAATTGGAGTTTAAGGCTTGGCAAGTAGTTTTAAATGGCAAGTCGAAGTGGCAGTACACTGCAGCACAGGCACTGCAGTAGCAGGCTTGAGACAGGTTTGAAATGATCCTTTTTTGGGCGGCACAATCAGTTCCTGGGTATATGGTATACCACTTTACAAGGGGCTTTCAAGTCAATGAAATCTGTCAGTCAGGTATACTCCAATTACACACATGATTAGGGAAGAAGCACGTTCACTTCAGCACTGATTAGTAGCAATAAAGTGATCAGAGTCTTAAGGCCAACAAAAAGATACAGCAAAATGCGTAGGTGAAAAGCAATAAGGTAGGGTTGAGGCCACCTTAAGAATGCAAGGTCTAACATAAACAAACTAAGGATAACATGAGTAAAACATCAGGTTTCTCTACGGCATTTGGTGAGACAAGTGTGCCTTCTTTTATCTTCCATAAATGCAACCTTTCCCTGACCCCTTTATTATATAGCTCTTCAAGTAAAAAAGATAAAGCACTTACAAAGGAGCCTCAAATACTCAAAGATGGTAGACTTCTGTAATATGGGCCATAGACTAAAAGCAGCACGAAAACAGAGTGCAATAGGGTCCCAAAAACTTGAGTGCCACATGAGAGTATGCATGAAAGCCTATCCTTTTCCAAACTAGAGATATACTCATGCAATTTTTGTTTTTAGGAGAGAATGTGCCTGATGAAAAATACATTATTTTAAAAAAGTGCATTGCAGAATACCAGGAATTTGCTGTGGGACACCTTGAAAACTTTCATACAGATTATTTGCACAAAACTTACAGTCAGTTGTTGTGGCCGAGTGGTTAACGCGATGGACTAGAAATCCATTGGGGTCTCCCCGCGCAGGTTCGAATCCTGCCAACAACGAGAAACTTTTTAACATCGGCTACAATTTCAGAAGTTAACCTTTAGAATTTCTTCCATGTCAGTTTTATAAATAGGTGGCTTATTTTGGTGTCACTATTGCCCTTTCACATATTTATTATCGCTACCCCTTTCATATCTTTGCTATAACTCTCGTCCTACATTAGCGCTGGTGCAAACACTTCAAATTATTATACCCTGGCTCTCTCAGTCATACCATTCATGCACTTGAAACTTACTTTACCAATAAAAGAAGCAAATAGAAAAATAAAATAAAAGTGCTTGCTGGATTAGGCAAACACACTTCATAAAACTGCATTTTCTTTTCTATTCTCCCCGTGTTACAAGCTTAACTGCTCCCTGTGTAATTTCTCTTAGCCTGCTGTCCCAGGAAGAGAATTTTATCTACAGGCTCTTTCCGTGTTTTTTTCCTAGTCTTTCTTTCCCTTTTCTTAGATTTGTAACTGTTCCTTTATGTGCTCTATTTAGGCGCCATTAATCTAATTTGAGCTCCTTGTACCTGCTGCTGTTTTCTCCACACCTCATACTGCCTTTTCCTTCTTTCTCTCTTTCTCTGAGGTTGGTGGCTACTTTCCAAAGCTTCTGATGCCCCAATGTTCCTTCATCTTGTTGTCAGACGTGAATTGGAAAAGCAACCAAATTAACAAGCCTTTACCACTCATACATGGCAGAGGTTTATACTTTAATTCAATGAGCTAAGAAAAGCGTGTTGTGGGGCCCCTACGAGCCATGGTGCTTGCTTCATCATAATTGGGCACGCAGTCATTAGCCACAGCTCTGATCATGGGTCACTGAGGTCAGTTTCAATAATTCCTCAAAAACCTATCCATGCAGTCCCCCCTAACTGTGTAGTTATCTTGCTTTACTGCTGTTTGTGTGATTAGCTGGGAGGAGCTCACGGCAGCATCCTCCCTATAAAAGTGTAGATGGACCGCTCCTTAACTTTTTCTTGCTTCATATACAGATGGCTTGAGGAGGTACAGGGGAGATGCAGGTCTAATAGACAGAATAGAAGATCCGCGCCAGGTGTGTTTCTCTGCATTGGTGTCCCATCACAGTCCCACAAGTGTATTTGTGATCTTTGACTTCTGGCAGTTCACAAGCAGGCGGCCAGGAAACGGTTTCAGCCTATCAACCACTGAGGAGACAAAGCCTTTGTATAAGGAATGAGGAAGCAATGAACACATTCAGCCTATCACAGGAGTTCCCTGAGTGTTTCGAATTATAAATTCTCCATGTCACTTTATGTTATTGAGCCCAAGTAGCTCGCCGTGATCGTATAGTGGTTAGTACTCTGCGTTGTGGCCGCAGCAACCTCGGTTCGAATCCGAGTCACGGCATTGTGGTTGGCAATGTCACGGCAGTTGGGTTTTTCTTTTACAGAATTACCAAATGTACCAGTTGTTTTTGTAAAATGTCTATTAAAAACAGATCCTTTAAAATATTTAAACGATCTAACGACAAATTATTTAAACACACATGATTATAAGATGTAGCCTTATTTTTGTTTTTAGGAGAGAATGTGCCTGCTGAAAAAAACATTATTTTTATAAAGTGCATTGCAGGATATCAGGAATTTTCTGTGGGACACCTTGAAAACTTTCATACAGATTATTTGCACAAAACTTGCAGTCAGTTGTTGTGGCCGAGTGGTTAAGGCGATGGACTAGAAATCCATTGGGGTCCCCCCGCGCAGGTTCGAATCCTGCCAACAACGAGAAACTTTTTAACATCGGCTACAATTTCAGAAGCTAACCTTTAGAATTTCTTCCATGTCAGTTTTATAAATTGGTGGCTTATTTTGGTGTCACTATTGCCCTTTCACATATTTATTATCGCTACCCCTTTCATATCTTTGCTATAACTCTCGTCCTACATTAGCGCTGGTGCAAACACTTCAAATTATTATACACTGGCTCTCTCAGTCATACCATTCATGCACTTGAAACTTACTTTACCAATAAAAGAAGCAAATAGAAAAATAAAACAAAAGTGCTTGCTGGATTAGGCAACACACTTCATAAAACTGCATTTTCTTTTCTATTCTCCCCGTGTTACAAGCTTAACTGCTCCCTGTGTAATTTCTCTTAGCCTGCTGTCCCAGGAAGAGAATTTTATCTACAGGCTCTTTCCGTGTTTTTTTCCTAGTCTTTCTTTGCTTTTTCTTAGATTTGTAACTGTTCCTTTACGTGCTCTATTTAGGCGCCATTAATCTCATTTGAGCTCCTTGTACCTGCTGCTGTTTTCTCCACACCTCATACTGCCTTTTCCCTCTTTCTCTCTTTCTCTGAGGTTGGTGGCTACTTTCCAAAGCTTCTGATGCCCCAATGTTCCTTCATCTTGTTGTCAGACGTGAATTGGAAAAGCAACCAAATTAACAAGCCTTTACCACTCATATATGGCAGAGGTTTATACTTTAATTGAGCTAAGAAAAGCGTGTTGTGGGGCCCCTACGAGCCATGGTGCTTGCTTCATCATAATTAGGCACGCAGTCATTAGCCACAGCTCTGATCATGGGTCACTGAGGTCAGTTTCAATAATTCCTCAAAAACCTAACCATGCAGTCCCCCCTAACTGTGTAGTTATCTTGCTTTACTGCTGTTTGTGTGATTAGCTGGGAGGAGCTCATGGCAGCATCCTCCCTATAAAAGTGTAGATGGACCGCTCCTTAACTCTTTCTTGCTTCACATACAGATGGCTTGAGGAGGTACAGGGGAGATGCAGGTCTACTAGACAGTATAGAAGATCTGCACCAGGTGTGTTTCTCTGCATTGGTGTCCCATCACAGGCCCACAAGTGTATGTGTGATCTTTGACTCCTGGCAGTTCACAAGCAGGCGGCCAGGAAACAGTTTCAGCCTATCAACCACTGAGGAGACAAAGCCTTTGTATAAGGAATGAGGAAGCAATTAACACATTCAGCCTATCACAGGAGTTCCCTGAGTGTACCGAATTATAAATTCTCCATGTCACTGTATGTTATTGAGCCCAAGTAGCTCGCCGTGATCGTATAGTGGTTAGTACTCTGCGTTGTGGCCGCAGCAACCTCGGTTCGAATCCGAGTCACGGCATTGTGGTTGGCAATGTCACGGCAGTTGGGTTTTTCTTTTACAGAATTACCAAATGTACCAGTTGTTTTTGTAAAATGTCTATTAAAAACAGATCCTTTAAAATATTTAAACGATCTAACGACAAATTATTTTAACACACATGATTATAAGATGTAGCTATATTGTACCTACTGACATAAATTATCGTTCTTGAACCTATTTGCGGTGGGGGAATGGAGCTCTCCCCCATGCCAATCAGAATGCAGATGAATGCAGTTGAAGTTGAGTGACCTGTATTGTGGCTGTCTAGAGGGAATGCACAAATGTAGCTGTCTCGCAGCCCAATCCAGACGTCAATTGGAGACAGGTTTTCAGGCAAATAAAGCAGTAAGTGCAGAGAAATGCTCACTCTCTAAAAATGGCATTTATAAAGTAGTAAAGTTAAATCCAACCTCACCAGTAAATAGGATTTATCAATAAATAAATAAAGCTTCTCCTCTCTGATATGGAATTACCCCCCAAAAAGTATAAGGGAATACCCAATGCTAACCTACGAGAGGGGCAGACCTCACAGTAGTGAAAAATGTAATAGACTGTTTTGTACTACCAGGACATGCCAACTACCACAGTACATGTCTTATCTTTTTCTTACATAGCATGATGCCCCTAGGACTACCTAGGGCCTACCTTAGGGGTTAATTATATGTAATAAAATTGGAGTTTAAGATGGCAAGTAGTTTTAAATGGCAAGTCGAAGTGGCAGTACACTGCAGCACAGGCACTGCAGTAGCAGGCTTGAGACAGGTTTGAAATGATACTTTTTTGGGCGGCACAATCAGTTCCTGGGTATATGGTATACCACTTTACAAGGGGCTTTCAAGTCAATGAAATCTGTCAGTCAGGTATACTCCAATTACACACATGATTAGGGAAGAAGCACGTTCACTTCAGCACTGATTAGTAGCAATAAAGTGATCAGAGTCCTAAGGCCAACAAAAAGATACAGCAAAATGCGTAGGTGAAAAGCAATAAGGTAGGGTTGAGGCCACCTTAAGAATGCAAGGTCTAACAAAAACAAACTAAGGATAACATGAGTAAAACATCAGGTTTCTCTACGGCATTTGGTGAGACAAGTGTGCCTTCTTTTATCTTCCATAAATGCAACCTTTCCCTGACCCCTTTATTATATAGCTCTTCAAGTAAAAAAGATAAAGCACTTACAAAGGAGCCTCAAATACTCAAAGATGGTAGACTTCTGTAATATGGGCCATAGACTAAAAGCAGCACGAAAACAGAGTGCAATAGGGTCCCAAAAACTTGAGTGCCACATGAGAGTATGCATGAAAGCCTATCCTTTTCCAAACTAGAGATATACTCATGCAATTTTTGTTTTTAGGAGAGAATGTGCCTGCTGAAAAATACATTATTTTAAAAAAGTGCATTGCAGAATACCAGGAATTTGCTGTGGGACACATTGAAAACTTTCATACAGATTATTTGCACAAAACTTACAGTCAGTTGTTGTGGCCGAGTGGTTAAGGCGATGGACTAGAAATCCATTGGGATCTCCCCGCGCAGGTTCGAATCCTGCCAGCAACGAGAAACTTTTTAACATCGGCTACAATTTCAGAAGTTAACCTTTAGAATTTCTTAGATGTCATTTTTATAAATAGGTGGCTTATTTTGGTGTCACTATTGCCCTTTCACATATTTATTATCGCTACCCCTTTCATATCTTTGCTATAACTCTCGTCCTACATTAGCGCTGGTGCAAACACTTCAAATTATTATACCCTGGCTCTCTCAGTCATACCATTCATGCACTTGAAACTTACTTTACCAATAAAAGAAGCAAATAGAAAAATAAAATAAAAGTGCTTGCTGGATTAGGCAAACACACTTCATAAAACTGCATTTTCTTTTCTATTCTCCCCGTGTTACAAGCTTAACTGCACCCTGTGTAATTTCTCTTAGCCTGCTGTCCCAGGAAGAGAATTTTATCTACAGGCTCTTTCCGTGTTTTTTTCCTAGTCTTTCTTTCCCTTTTCTTAGATTTGTAACTGTTCCTTTATGTGCTCTATTTAGGCGCCATTAATCTCATTTGAGCTCCTTGTACCTGCTGCTGTTTTCTCCACACCTCATACTGCCTTTTCCCTCTTTCTCTCTTTCTCTGAGGTTGGTGGCTACTTTCCAAAGCTTCTGATGCCCCAATGTTCCTTCATCTTGTTGTCAGACGTGAATTGGAAAAGCAACCAAATTAACAAGCCTTTACCACTCATACATGGCAGAGGTTTATACTTTAATTCAATGAGCTAAGAAAAGCGTGTTGTGGGGCCCCTACGAGCCATGGTGCTTGCTTCATCATAATTGGGCGCGCAGTCATTAGCCACAGCTCTGATCATGGGTCACTGAGGTCAGTTTCAATAATTCCTCAAAAACCTAACCATGCAGTCCCCCCTAACTGTATAGTTATCTTGCTTTACTGCTGTTTGTGTGATTAGCTGGGAGGAGCTCACGGCAGCATCCTCCCTATAAAAGTATAGATGGACCGCTCCTTAACTTTTTCTTGCTTCACATACAGATGGCTTGAGGAGGTACAGGGGAGATGCAGGTCTAATAGACAGAATGGAAGATCTGCGCCAGGTGTATTTCTCTGCATTGGTGTCCCATCACAGGCCCACAAGTGTATGTGTGATCTTTGACTTCTGGCAGTTCACAAGCAGGCGGCCAGGAAACGGTTTCAGCCTATCAACCACTGAGGAGACAAAGCCTTTGTATAAGGAATGAGGAAGCAATGAACACATTCAGCCTATCACAGGAGTTCCCTGAGTGTTTCGAATTATAAATTCTCCATGTCACTGTATGTTATTGAGCCCAAGTAGCTCGCCGTGACCGTATAGTGGTTAGTACTCTGCGTTGTGGCCGCAGAAACCTCGGTTCGAATCCGAGTCACGGCATTGTGGTTGGCAATGTCACGGCAGTTGGGTTTTTCTTTTACAGAATTACCAAATGTACCAGTTGTTTTTGTAAAATGTCTATTAAAAACAGATCCTTTAAAATATTTAAACGATCTAACGACAAATTATTTAAACACACATGATTATAAGATGTAGCCTTATTTTTGTTTTTAGGAGAGAATGTGCCTGCTGAAAAAAACATTATTTTTAAAAAGTGCATTGCAGGATATCAGGAACTTTCTGTGGGACACCTTGAAAACTTTCATACAGATTATTTGCACAAAACTTGCAGTCAGTTGTTGTGGCCGAGTGGTTAAGGCGATGGACTAGAAATCCATTGGGGTCCCCCCGCGCAGGTTCAAATCCTGCCAACAACGAGAAACTTTTTAACATCGGCTACAATTTCAGAAGCTAACCTTTAGAATTTCTTCCATGTCAGTTTTATAAATAGGTGTCTTATTTTGGTGTCACTATTGCCCTTTCACATATTTATTATCGCTACCCCTTTCATATCTTTGCTATAACTCTCGTCCTACATTAGCGCTGGTGCAAACACTTCAAATTATTATACCCTGGCTCTCTCAGTCATACCATTCATGCACTTGAAACTTACTTTACCAATAAAAGAAGCAAATAGAAAAATAAAACAAAAGTGCTTGCTGGATTAGGCAACACACTTCATAAAACTGCATTTTCTTTTCTATTCTCCCCGTGTTACAAGCTTAACTGCTCCCTGTGTAATTTCTCTTAGCCTGCTGTCCCAGGAAGAGAATTTTATCTACAGGCTCTTTCCGTGTTTTTTTCCTAGTCTTTCTTTCCTTTTTCTTAGATTTGTAACTGTTCCTTTACGTGCTCTATTTAGGCGCCATTAATCTCATTTGAGCTCCTTGTACCTGCTGCTGTTTTCTCCACACCTCATACTGCCTTTTCCCTCTTTCTCTCTTTCTCTGAGGTTGGTGGCTACTTTCCAAAGCTTCTGATGCCCCAATGTTTCTTCATCTTGTTGTCAGACGTGAATTGGAAAAGCAACCAAATTAACAAGCCTTTACCACTCATATATGGCAGAGGTTTATACTTTAATTGAGCTAAGAAAGCGTGTTGTGGGGCCCCTACGAGCCATGGTGCTTGCTTCATCATAATTAGGCACGCAGTCATTAGCCACAGCTCTGATCATGGGTCACTGAGGTCAGTTTCAATAATTCCTCAAAAACCTAACCATGCAGTCCCCCCTAACTGTGTAGTTATCTTGCTTTACTGCTGTTTGTGTGATTAGCTGGGAGGAGCTCATGGCAGCATCCTCCCTATAAAAGTGTAGATGGACCGCTCCTTAACTCTTTCTTGCTTCACATACAGATGGCTTGAGGAGGTACAGGGGAGATGCAGGTCTACAAGACAGTATAGAAGATCTGCGCCAGGTGTGTTTCTCTGCATTGGTGTCCCATCACAGGCCCACAAGTGTATGTGTGATCTTTGACTCCTGGCAGTTCACAAGCAGGCAGCCAGGAAACAGTTTCAGCCTATCAACCACTGAGGAGACAAAGCCTTTGTATAAGGAATGAGGAAGCAATGAACACATTCAGCCTATCACAGGAGTTCCCTGAGTGTACCGAATTATAAATTCTCCATGTCACTGTATGTTATTGAGCCCAAGTAGCTCGCCGTGATCGTATAGTGGTTAGTACTCTGCGTTGTGGCCGCAGCAACCTCGGTTCGAATCCGAGTTACGGCATTGTGGTTGGCAATGTCACGGCAGTTGGGTTTTTCTTTTACAGAATTACCAAATGTACCAGTTGTTTTTGTAAAATGTCTATTAAAAACAGATCCTTTAAAATATTTAAACGATCTAACGACAAATTATTTTAACACACATGATTATAAGATGTAGCTATATTGTACCTACTAACATAAATTATCGTTCTTGAACCTATTTGCGGTGGGGGAATGGAGCTCTCCCCCATGCCAATCAGAATGCAGATGAATGCAGTTGCAGTTGAGTGACCTGTATTGTGGCTGTCTAGAGGGAATGCACAAATGTAGCTGTCTCGCAGCCCAATCCAGACGTCAATTGGAGACAGGTTTTCAGGCAAATAGAGCAGTAAGTGCAGAGAAATGCTCACTCTCTAAAAATGGCATTTATAAAGTAGTAAAGTTAAATCCAACCTCACCAGTAAATAGGATTTATCAATAAATAAATAAAGCTTCTCCTCTCTGATATGGAATTACCCCCCAAAAAGTATAAGGGAATACCCAATGCTAACCTACAAGAGGGGCAGACCTCACAGTAGTGAAAAATGTAATAGACTGTTTTGTACTACCAGGACATGCAAACTACCACAGTACATGTCTTACCTTTTACTTACATAGCATGATGCCCCTAGGACTACCTAGGGCCTACCTTTTGGTTAATTATATGTAATTAAATTGGAGTTTAAGGCTTGGCAAGTAGTTTTAAATGGCAAGTCGAAGTGGCAGTACACTGCAGCACAGGCACTGCAGTAGCAGGCTTGAGACAGGTTTGAAATGATACTTTTTTGGGCGGCACAATGAGTTCCTGGGTATATGGTATACAACTTTAGAAGGGGCTTTCAAGTCAATGAAATCTGTCAGTCAGGTATACTCCAATTACACACATGATTAGGGAAGAAGCACGTGCACTTCAGCACTGATTAGTAGCAATAAAGTGATCAGAGTCCTAAGGCCAACAAAAAGATACAGCAAAATGCGTAGGTGAAAAGCAATAAGGTAGGGTTGAGACCACCTAAAGAATGAAAGGTCTAACAAAAACAAACTAAGGATAACATGAGTAAAACATCAGGTTTCTCTACGGCATTTGGTGAGACAAGTGTGCCTTCTTTTATCTTCCATAAATGCAACCTTTCCCTGACCCCTTTATTATATAGCTCTTCAAGTAAAAAAGATAAAGCACTTACAAAGGAGCCTCAAATACTCAAAGATGGTAGACTTCTGTAATATGGGCCATAGACTAAAAGCAGCACGAAAACAGAGTGCAATAGGGTCCCAAAAACTTGAGTGCCACATGAGAGTATGCATGAAAGCCTATCCTTTTCCAAACTAGAGATATACTCATGCAATTTTTGTTTTTAGGAGAGAATGTGCCTGCTGAAAAATACATTATTTTAAAAAAGTGCATTGCAGAATACCAGGAATTTGCTGTGGGACACCTTGAAAACTTTCATACAGATTATTTGCACAAAACTTGCAGTCAGTTGTTGTGGCCGAGTGGTTAAGGCGATGGACTAGAAATCCATTGGGGTCTCCCTGCGCAGGTTCGAATCCTGCCAACAACGAGAAACTTTTTAACATCGGCTACAATTTCAGAAGTTAACCTTTAGAATTTCTTCCATGTCAGTTTTATAAATAGGTGGCTTATTTTGGTGTCACTATTGCCCTTTCACATATTTATTATCGCTACCCCTTTCATATCTTTGCTATAACTCTCGTCCTACATTAGCGCTGGTGCAAACACTTCAAATTATTATACCCTGGCTCTCTCAGTCATACCATTCATGCACTTGAAACTTACTTTACCAATAAAAGAAGCAAATAGAAATATAAAATAAAAGTGCTTGCTGGATTAGGCAAACACACTTCATAAAACTGCATTTTCTTTTCTATTCTCCCCGTGTTACAAGCTTAACTTCTCCCTGTGTAATTTCTCTTAGCCTGCTGTCCCAGGAAGAGAATTTTATCTACAGGCTCTTTCCGTGTTTTTTTCCTAGTCTTTCTTTCCCTTTTCTTAGATTTGTAACTGTTCCTTTATGTGCTCTATTTAGGCGCCATTAATCTCATTTGAGCTCCTTGTACCTGCTACTGTTTTCTCCACACCTCATACTGCCTTTTCCCTCTTTCTCTCTTTCTCTGAGGTTGGTGGCTACTTTCCAAAGCTTCTGATGCCCCAATGTTCCTTCATCTTGTTGTCAGACGTGAATTGGAAAAGAAACCAAATTAACAAGCCTTTACCACTCATACATGTCAGAGGTTTATACTTTAATTCAATGAGCTAAGAAAAGCGTGTTGTGGGGCCCCTACGAGCCATGGTGCTTGCTTCATCATAATTAGACACGCAGTCATAGCCACAGCTCTGATCATGGGTCACTGAGGTCAGTTTCAATAATTCCTCAAAAACCTAACCATGCAGTCCCCCCTAACTGTGTAGTTATCTTGCTTTACTGCTGTTTGTGTGATTAGCTGGGAGGAGCTCACGGCAGCATCCTCCCTATAAAAGTGTAGATGGACCGCTCCTTAACTCTTTCTTGCTTCACATACAGATGGCTTGAGGAGGTACAGGGGAGATGCAGGTCTACTAGACAGAATAGAAGATCTGCGCCAGGTGTGTTTCTCTGCATTGGTGTCCCATCACAGGCCCACAAGTGTATATGTGATCTTTGACTCCTGGCAGTTCACAAGCAGGCGGCCAGGAAATGGTTTCAGCCTATTAACCACTAAGGAGACAAAGCCTTTGTATAAGGAATGAGGAAGCAATGAACACATTCAGCCCATCACAGGAGTTCCCTGAGGGTATACAACCTTTACCACGCGACTTTTACCACAACCTACCTTTACCACGCAATTTTTACAACGCAGGATCCATTACAACGAAGTACCATTACAACGCATGTATTTACAACGCAGATACTTTTACCACGCATACCAGTACAACGTAAGTATTGCTAAGTATATAATTTTATCAAAAATATTATAAGTTTGGGTTTTGGGGTAAAGGGGTATTTTTAGGGTTTAGGGTCAGTTTTGGGTTTTTGGGTAAAGGGGTATTTTTAGGGTTCAGGGTCAGTTTGGGGTTTTTGGGTAAAGGGGTATTTTTAGGGTTCAGGGTCAGTTTTCAGTTTTTGGGGTAAAGGGGTATTTTTAGGGTTTAGGGTCAGTTTTGGGTTTTTGGGTAAAGGGGTATTTTTAGGGTTCAGGGTCAGTTTTGGGTGTTTGGGTAAAGGGGTATTTTTAGGGTTCAGGGTCAGTTTTCAGTTTTTGGGGTAAAGGGGTATTTTTAGGGTTCAGGGTCAGTTTTCAGTTTTTGGGTAAAGGGGTATTTTTAGGGTTCAGGGTCAGTTTTCAGTTTTTGGGTAAAGGGGTATTTTTAGGGTTCAGGGTCAGTTTTCAGTTTTTGGGTAAAGGGGTATTTTTAGGGTTCAGGGTCAGTTTTCAGTTTTTGGGTAAAGGGGTATTTTTAGGGTTCAGGGTCAGTTTTCAGTTTTTGGGTAAAGGGGTATTTTTAGGGTTCAGGGTCAGTTTTTGTTTTTTGGGGTAAAGGGGTACAGGACAAATTAAATTAAATTAAATAATTAAATTAAATTAAATAAAAATAAATTAATTAAATTAAATTAAATTAAATAATTAAATTAAATTAAATCAAATTAATTAAAATAAAATAAATTAAATTACATTAATTAAATTAATTTACAATAAATTAAATTAATTAAATTAAATTACATTAAATTAAATTAATTAAATTAAATTAAATTAAATTAATTTAATTAAATTACATTAAATTACATTAAATTAATTAAATTCAATTAAAATAAATTGATTATATTAAATTACATTAAATTAAATTAAATTAAATTAAATTAAATTAATTTAATTAAATTAAATTAATTAAATTAAATGACATTAAATTAAATTAATTAAATTAAATTAAATTAAATTAATTTAATTAAATTACATTAAATTACATTAAATATATTAAATTAAATTAAATTAATTAAAATAAATTAAATTAAATTAAATAAATTAAATTAAATTAAATTAAATTAATTTTAATTAATTTACATTTCAAAAAATATTATATACTTACTAATACTTACGTTGTAATGGTATGCGTTGTAAAGGTATCTGCGTTGTAAATACATGCGTTGTAATGGTACTTCGTTGTAATGGATCCTGCATTGTAAAAATTGCGTGGTAAAGGTAGGCGTGGTAAAAGTATGCGTTGTAACGTCATACATCCTTCCCTGAGTGTTCCGAATTATAAATTCTCCATGTCACTGTATGTTATTGAGCCCAAGTAGCTTGCCGTGATCGTAAATTGGTTAGTACTCTGCGTTGTGACCGCAGCAACCTCGGTCGAATCCGAGTCACGGCATTGTGGTTGGCAATGTCACGGCAGTTGGGTTTTTCTTTTACAGAATTACCAAATGTACCAGTTGTTTTTGTAAAATGTCTATTAAAAACAGATCCTTTAAAATATTTAAACGATCTAACGACAAATTATTTAAACACACATGATTATAAGATGTAGCTATATTGTACCTACTGACATAAATTATCGTTCTTGAACCTATTTGCGGTGGGGGGAATGGAGCTCTCCCCCATGCCAATCAGAATGCAGTTGCAGTTGAGTGACCTGTGTTGTGGCTGTCTAGAGGGAATGCACAAATGTAGCTGTCTCGCAGCCCTATCCAGACGTCAATTGGAGACAGGTTTTCAGGCAAATAGAGCAGTAAGTGCAGAGAAATGCTCACTCTCTAAAAATGGCATTTATAAAATAGTAAAATTAAATCCAACCTCACCAGTAAATAGGATTTATCAATAAATAAATAAAGCTTCTCCTCTCTGATATGGAATTACCCCCCAAAAAGTATAAGGGAATACCCAATGCTAACCTATGAGAGGGGCAGACCTCACTGCAGTGAAAAATGTAATAGACTGTTTGGTACTACCAGGACATGCAAACTACTACAGTACATGTCTTACCTTTTACTTACATAGCATGATGCCCCTAGGACTACCTAGGGCCTACCTTAGGGGTTAATTATATGTAATAACATTGGAGTTTAAGGCTTGGCAAGTAGTTTTAAATGGCAAGTCGAAGTGGCAGTACACTGCAGCACAGGCACTGCAGTAGCAGGCTTGAGACAGGTTTGAAATGCTACTTCTTTGGGCGGCACAATCAGTCCCTGGGTATATGGTATACCACTTTACAAGGGGCTTTCAAGTAAATTAAATCTGTCAGTCAGGTATACTCCAATTACACACATGATTAGGGAAGAAGCACGTGCACTTCAGCACTGATTAGTAGCGATAAAGTGATCAGAGTCCTAAGGCCAACAAAAAGATACAGCAAAATGCATAGGTGAAAAGCAATAGGGTAGGGTTGAGGCCACCTTAAGAATGCAAGGTCTAACAAAAACAAACTAAGGATAACATGAGTAAAACATCAGGTTTCTCTACGGCATTTGGTGAGACAAGTGTGCCTTCTTTTATCTTCCATAAATGCAATCTTTCCCTGACCCCTTTATTATATAGCTCTTCAAGTAAAAAAGATAAAGCACTTACAAAGGAGCCTCAAATACTCAAAGATGGTAGACTTCTGTAATATGGGCCATAGACTAAAAGCAGCACGAAAACAGAGTGCAATAGGGTCCCAAAAACTTGAGTGCCACATGAGAGTATGCATTAAAGCCTATCCTTTTCCAAACTAGAGATATACTCATGCAATTTTTGTTTTTAGGAGAGAATGTGCCTGCTGAAAAAAACATTATTTTTAAAAAGTGCATTGCAGAATACCAGGAATTTGCTGTGGGACACCTTGAAAACTTTCATACAGATTATTTGCACAAAACTTACAGTCAGTTGATGTGGCCGAGTGGTTAAGGCGATGGAGTAGAAATCCATTGGGGTCTCCCCGCGCAGGTTCGAATCCTGCCAAAAACGAGAAGCATTTTAACATCGGCTACAATTTCAGAAGTTAACCTTTAGAATTTCTTCCATGTCAGTTTTATAAATAGGTGGCTTATTTTGGTGTCACTATTGCCCTTTCACATATTTATTATCGCTCCCCCTTTCATATCTTTGCTATAACTCTCGTCCTACGTTAGCGCTGGTGCAAACACTTCAAATTATTATACCCTGGCTCTCTCAGTCATACCATTCATGCACTTGAAACTTACTTTACCAATAAAAGAAGCAAATAGGCGTGGCCAAGATGGCGGAGTGAGCGGACGCGTCTCGCTACAGCTCCTGCCAACGGCCTGAATTAGGCACCGGTTCCGGCACCTTTTCTGACCGAACTCACTGGTATGGGCTGCCGGAGCCGTTCTAGCACCGGAGCGGAGCAGCAAGCAGCTTCGTGGGGCGCCGTGGACGGAAGCGCCACGGAACAACGGCCCGGACGAGTGGAGAGCCCATCCCCCCCTCCGTCCTGAAAGCGAGGCCGAAGTACAACGGAAGGCGCAGCCGAGCGGAGGTACCCAGCCGGGCCTGAGACGGGGCCCATCCGCAAGCTACTGTTCCAGGTGCGGAGCCTCCTGCGGGTGCTGCCGGGGGAACGGATGAGGGGGAGAAACTGCCCTGGCGACAGGACGAGTGCGACAGCCCTGCAGACAGCGGAGGACGGCAGCGGCAGCACGCAAGGACCACGGAGGTGAGCGCGGCCCCAGCGCACGACAGGCGGGGGGTGCCGAGGCGGCCCTGGAGCAGTGTGGGGGTGTGTGGGGCAGCGAGCCTCCCCGCGGGCATTTCGGCCCGGGGTCTGCTGGGCCCTGCCTATATTGAACTGTTTGGGCCCCCATGAGGGCCCCAGTCCCGGGGCATTCCCTGCCTCCCTGTGCACCGAGCGGAGCCTCCCGAGGATCTTCATTGGGGAAGCCTGTTGAGCGCGTCAGGGGCCCTCACCTGGAGCTGTTTGGCCCTAGGCACCGCCCTGGGGGCACATGTCATTGAACCAGCGGCCCCTGACCCTCGGCGGATAAAAGCGGCACCCAGCTTCCCAGGCGGCCCGAACTTTCTTCTTCTTCGAGGGTCCTGATCCCACAGCTTGAGCTCTACGTCTGGCTTGCCGCTGGGAGCCGAGCGGGAGACGGGAAAGACGTGCCACGATCCTGCGCCACGATTTGAGGAGGGGTCTTTGAGAGAGAATAGCCGGCGGGGGGCCCAACGGTTGGTGGCAAGCTCGCCGCGACTAGTGAACAGCGACCAGACAGGGGGCCGCGGAGGAAGGGGCGCCTGGGCCCCCGCAACGGAGGAATGTCCACGAGTAGGCCGCCCCGAGGCAAGACAGTGAAGGAGATGTTTTCTAAATCGCACTCCCATCAGCTGAAGGATGCCACGGCCCTCGCACCGAAGAAGGCGGAACAGGCCCTGGAGGAGGGTGCGGAACCCATTACGAAGGCCTTCCTGGAGTCCCTCTTTGCCACCCTGAGAGACGACATCCAAACCCTTAAGACTGAGTTCTCCAGTGAGATTCGAGAGGTGCGACGCGAAATGGACGGCATAGGCGAACGGGTGGCGGACTTGGAGACCAAGGGCGACGAGCGGGAAATGGAACTCTCAACTCAGCAACAGGAGATCATTCGCCTACACGATCAACAGGTGGATCTGCAGCTTCACCTGGAAGACCTGGAAAACCGCTCTAGGCGGCATAACATACGCATGCGCAATGTGGCCACATCTGACGCTACTCAAGATGTATTTCGCTATGCCAAGGAACTCTTCAACCACGTGCTGGGGAGGCCATTAGACTCACCCCTGCAGCCTGACAGGGCCCACAGGACTGGCCCGCCCCGTGCGGCAATGGCCCCACCGCCCGACATCCTGGTGTGTGTCCAGGATTACCGCACTAAGGAGGAAATTCTTCAGAAAGCGCGCCAGTCACATCCGATAGCATTTCAGGGCACGTCGCCATTGCTGTTTCAGGACTTGGCGGCGCTTACGCTGCACAAACGCCGGCTCTTCAAGCCGGTTACCTCCTTCCTACAGCAGAAGGGTATTCTGTACAGTTGGGGCCACCCCTTCCGTCTAATCTTCAGACTGGACAATAAGCGACACCAACTCTGATCGGTGGCTGAAGCTTGCTCTCTGATTGGCATCGAGACACCGACAGAGGATACGGAGGCCCAGGGGCCCATGCCGCAGACCGAGTGGATGAGGCCACAATGGAGCCAACAGCGACGCAGGAGACGAGTCAAGAAACCTCCGGCGACGGAAATTGCAGCGGGTCAGCGTGCCGCGGTGGACGCAGTGGCCACAGATGGTAGTTCGGGCCCCACGGGATGACCGCCTCAGGACATCGTCTGATTCACTTGTCCGCTCTGGCCTTCTGGCCGTTGGCGGGAGAGAGGCTCCCGGACAATCCTGTAAGACTACCTTACTTTATTTCCTTTTACTACTTTTCATCCCTGGATGAGAGACTATGACTTTCTTTTGGACACTCGATGATAGTTGGCAGTTGGGGGGGAGGGGGGTGGATCCTTGGGGGTTGGGTGAGTTCTTTGGGGTTGGGCGAAGGGGAGGGGGGGACTCGTGGTTCATGGTCGACGGGCTGAATGAAGAGATGAGGCAGCAGGGGTGGAAAGTGCGGCAATGCTGGGAGGTGGGTGGGTCTGCGAGTGCGGGTTTGGGGCGCCGGACTGATGATATGCTACTAGTCACTACTTCGTTGAACAACAATGGGTGACTTGGTTGTACTCACTCTCAATGTGAGAGGTTTGAACAATCCAGTGAAACGTAAGGCGGTACTCTTGCTTCTAGAGCGTTCCAAGGCTGACATCTGCCTATTGCAAGAGACACACCTCCTAGCTAGGGACTGCCACCGCTTCCATTCTAACAAATTTCCACTGCAATTTTTCTCCTCCTGCACAGAGAAAAAGGCCGGAGTAGCAATCCTGGTGGCACACACATTCAGGGGTACGTTTTTGGGTAAGATGGCAGAAATTAAAGGCCGGTTGGTGGTTTACAGGTTTGCGTTAGGAAACCTAAACTACACGATTGGTTCGATTTACGGTCCAAATGAAGGCCAAGAAAAGTTCATACACTCCGCGCTTACAGAGGCGACTGACATGGTAGACCGTCACATTTTGCTGGGGGGTGATTTGAACTTGGTCCTAGACAACTTGCTAGATCGCTCCTGTCAGCGCGTTAGCCAGGTGGGCGCCTTGTCTCCGTCAGGTTTGGCTCGCTTGAGGGATCTTGGGCTTGTGGATGCATGGCGCGAGCTTCATCCTGGCGAAACAGACTTCACGCACTTCTCAGCAGCGCGTAGGACCTATGCGCGTCTAGATTACCTGCTTGTCTCCACTGCGGCTCGCCCACTTGTCACTAATGCAGAAATCAGAACAGCGTCGCTATCTGATCACGCGCCGGTCACGGTCACCCTGACAGGGCCACGAGAGCCACGTTTAGGCAGGGTGTGGAGACTCCGGGACTCCTTGCTTTATAGGAAAGACGTAGTTACTAGAATCCAGGCCGCCATAAAGGACTATCTGTCCCACAACAATAACGAGGATACGACGCTTACAACGCAGTGGGCTGCTCTCAAGGCTGTGCTGAGAGGTGAATTTATCTCGCTTTCCTCCGCGGAAAATAAGGAGCGCCAGGTCAAACGGGACGAACTCACCCAAAAGACCAGAGAGCTTGAGCAAATTCACAGAAGGACGGGAGCTCCGAGAATTTGGAGACAATTACGGACTGCCCGTCAACAACTGGCTGCACTTGACATTGACAGGGCGGAGTACGCAGCTTTACGGCTGAAACATGCCTACTACACTGAAGGGGATAGATGTGGGTGTCTCCTGGCACACAAATTACGTACGGTAGCCCAGAAACGTGAGGTTAAGGAACTGAAGGGGCCCGATGGCACCAGAGTCACCGGTGACCGTGCAATCGCGGAGGCTTTCAGTGACTTCTATGCCACTCTCTATGAGGCGGATCCGCCTAACCCAGAGGCAGAATTGGCCTTTCTCGAGGAGGTACCGTTGCCAGCCCTGACCCAGGAACAGGTGGATAATTTGGAGAGAGACATCCGCCCGGAGGATGTTATCTCGGCAATCTCTCGGCTCAAACTCGGGAAGGCGCCGGGGCCGGATGGCTTCCCGGCGTGCTTCTACAAGACCTTTTGTATTCAACTCGCACCCCTCTTGGCCAGACTCTTTACATCATTCGCAGAGGACGGGGCGATCTCACGGGACTTGCTCGAAGCAGCCATCGCGGTCATACCCAAGCCAGACAAAGATCCGACTGACTGTGGGGCTTACCGGCCCATTTCCCTTTTAAGCGTCGATCTCAAATTATACACAAGCGTCCTCGCTTCTAGGTTGTGCCCCTACATGGGAGGCCTTATTCAGCCGGATCAGTCTGGCTTCATCCCCGAGCGCCAGACTTCTGACAACACCAAGCGGGCCCTCCATCTCATTGAGAAGGCGTCCCGTACGCAGGGCGAATATATGATGCTAGCCATCGACGCAGAGAAGGCCTTTGATAGGGTCCATTGGCCATATCTCGAGAAGGTCCTTCTAAAAGCGGGAATGGGTCCCAAATTGCGGGCCATAGTACTTAATTGCTACAAATTTCCCTCGGCCTCCGTTAGAGTCAATGGCTTGTCCTCCCCGCGTTTCCAGATTGAGAGAGGCACCAGGCAGGGGTGCACGCTGTCTCCTCTCCTGTTCGCCCTCTATATGGAGCCGCTGGCACAGCTCATCCGAACTGACCCGGAAATTAAAGGCATCAAATTCGGGGCAGACGTCCACGTCATCAATCTATACGCTGACGACGTCTTGTTGTCACTTGCAGGCCCCCGGGGCTCTCTCCCTGCCTGCATGACCGCCCTAGACAGGTTCGGAGGCGTGTCGGGCTTCCAGGTCAACTGGACGAAATCGGTGGCCCTTGACCTAACCCTTGCCGCAGACACACGCGCCACGCTGCAGGCCCGGTTCCCTCTGCGATGGGCCACGGAGACGGTTCCCTATCTGGGGATCAACCTGGCGGCCTCCCTTCAGACCACAGTGGACGTTAACTACACCCGCCTCCGGCAGAAGGTTCGGCAGGAGCTGGGGCAGTGGAAACACTACCCGTTGTCCTGGTTGGGCAGGGTTGCGGCGATCAAGATGATGGTCCTACCCCAGATTCTGTATGTTTTTCGCACTATACCTCTCGCCCCCCAACAGGATGGATTAGGCTGGTGCAGTCTGATCTTTCCCAATTTGTTTGGAACGGAAGGAAACCGCGCCTAAAAGCCCAAATAGCGATGCTCGCGCCAGAACAAGGGGGGATCGGGATTCCGAACTTTGCCGCTTACTTCCAGGCGGCACAACTACGCTTCTTGGCGGAGTGGGTCCAATGGGAGTCCGGGAAACACTGGTTATTTCAAGACCAGGCAGTAGCGGGGCGCACATTACAAGAGATCCCGTTTATGCGCAAAATACATAGGCCCCGTAACTTGTACGCCTCCCACATTACGCGAGTCCCGCTGGAGATCTGGGATCGGGTGGGAGTGGACCTCGGTCTCACAACCGCCCCCTCTCCCCTCACCCTCATTCTTGATAACCCTGACTTTCAACCGGGGCTGGACGGAAAGGCCGTCGAACGATGGAAGTCGGCCGGCTGTCGCTCCCTTTGCCAGATATACTGTCCGGAAGGGATAATTCCATTTCCGCAACTACGCCAGGACTTTGGCCTCCCGGAGACCGAACGACTCCATTACTTTCAAGTTAGGCATTGGGCCCTCGGTAAGACGGTAAGACCAGACGCAGATCGGAGACTGACGAATTTCGAATATTGGTTGATCACCCGCAAGTCGGACAAGCAGCTAATCTCTGACTTATATAAAATGCTCACACTCAAACACCAGCACACATACAGCGCGAGTAGAGCATGGTGGGAGAGGGAGATGGGGAGGACATTTACTCATAATATACTACAGGGCTCGACATTCGGCATACCATATGGGGCTCACGGACACTCGAACGAAGGTGGTGACCTACTTGTACTACACCCCAGAACGCCTACATGAAATGGATAGTACCAAAGACCCCCTGTGTTGGCGAGGCTGCGGACAGCCCTCATGCACATTCTTTGGGACTGCAGCCTATTGCAGAGGTACTGGCGTCAGGTTCTGGATGATGTGGACAAACACTTTGACACTGAAATCCCGCGTTTCCCATCCTACGTCATTCTAAGGCTCCCAAATGCACTGACCTACCCCCTACGCTCACGAAGGGGGGGCTTGATAGCCATTGCTCTGGGCTCGGCCCTACAGAACATTGTAACCCACTGGCGCACGACCCACGTCCCCACATATCAAGGGTGGCTCCACCGCCTGTGGCTAGTCCTGGGTATGGAAAGACTTTCTCTGTATAAAGCTGGGGAAGGGGCGAGGTACGCGGAACTCTGGCAGCTGTTTCTAGCTCTTCTGTCCTCGGAGTTTGTGGAAGTCACCTGTCCGAGGTATCTTCGATTGCTAAGGTTGACTGAGATTGCCCCAACGGAGGGGAACGCCATGCCTGCCCTCAAATCGGGAACGGGATGAAGTATGACTAGCCGGAACGAGACCATGGATCACCGGGGGGGGAGGGGGGTTGGAGGGGGGAGCAGTGGGGTTGGGGTTTGGGTTTGTTGGGGTTGGAGTTTCTGGGCGAGGGGGGGACTGGTTACGGGATGGGACAGGTTGGGGGGGTCTAGGGACGGGGGATGATAGTTTTATAGTGTGTTGACCAATGGCACGGTTGTGCGATCGGCATAAGCCATATTTTAGGTCACCATCAGAGGGTGCGGGCTGAAGACAGGAGTTGGAGCTGCCCTCATTATCGTTGCATTTTTTTTTTTGAAACGCGGCGGCCCGGTTGGGTTGTAGGTGGCTTGCTGTGTATAACTACAATTTCTATATACTGCATACCCTACCCTCTGAGGCACTCGCACCCTAGCTCTACTGACCTGATTGACAAGCACCCGTGTGTGTTGATACCTGTATCGTGTTGATTTCTTCAATAAAAAACATTTATCACTAAAAGAAGCAAATAGAAGAATAAAACAAAAGTGCTTGCTGGATTAGGCAAACACACTTCATAAAACTGCATTTTCTTTTCTATTCTCCCTGTGTTACAAGCTTAACTGCTCCCTGTGTAATTTTTCTTAGCCTGCTGTCCCAGGAAGAGAATTGTATCTACAGGCTCTTTCTGTGTTTTTTTCCTAGTCTTTCTTTTCCTTTTCTTAGATTTGTAACTGTTCCTTTACGTGCTCTATTTAGGCGCCATTAATCTCATTTGAGCTCATTGTACCTGCTGCTGTTTTCTCCACACCTCATACTGCCTTTTCCCTCTTTCTCTCTTTCTCTGAGGTTGGTGGCTACTTTCCAAAGCTTCTGATGCCCCAATGTTCCTTCATCTTGTTGTCAGACGTGAATTGGAAAAGCAACCAAATTAACAAGCCTTTACCACTCATACATGGCAGAGGTTTATACTTTAATTCAATGAGCTAAGAAAAGCGTGTTGTGGGGCCCCTACGAGCCATGGTGCTTGCTTCATCATAATTAGGCACGCAGTCATTAGCCACAGCTCTGATCATGGGTCACTGAGGTCAGTTTCAATAATTCCTCAAAAACCTAACCATGCAGTCCCCCCTAACTGTGTAGTTATCTTGCTTTACTGCTGTTTGTGTGATTAGCTGGGAGGAGCTCACGGCAGAATCCTCCCTATAAAAGTGTAGATGGACCGCTCCTTAACTTTTTCTTGCTTCACATACAGATGGCTTGAGGAGGTACAGGGGAGATGCAGGTCTAATAGACAGAATAGAAGATCTGCGCCAGGTGTGTTTCTCTGCATTGTTGTCCCATCACAGGCCCACAAGTGTATGTGTGATTTTTGACTCCTGGCAGTTCACAAGCAGGCGGCCAGGAAACGGTTTCAGCCTATCAACCACTGAGGAGACAAAGCCTTTGTATAAGGAATGAGGAAGCAATGAACACATTCAGCCTATCACAGGAGTTCCCTGAGTGTTCCGAATTATAAATTCTCCATGTCACTGTATGTTATTGAGCCCAAGTAGCTCGCCATGATCGTATAGTGGTTAGTACTCTGAGTTGTGGCCGCAGCAACCTCGGTTCGAATCTGAGTCACGGCATTGTGGTTGGCAATGTCATGGCAGTTGGGTTTTTCTTTTACATAATTACCAAATGTACCAGTTGTTTTTGTAAAATGTCTATTAAAAACAGATCCTTTAAAATATTTAAACGATCTAACGACAAATTATTTAAACACACATGATTATAAGATGTAGCCTTATTTTTGTTTTTAGGAGAGAATGTGCCTGCTGAAAAAAACATTATTTTTAAAAAGTGCATTGCAGAATATCAGGAATTTGCTGTGGGACACCTTGAAAACTTTCATACAGATTATTTGCACAAAACTTACAGTCAGTTTGGCTGAGTGGTTAAGGCGATGGACTAGAATTCCATTGGGGTCTCCCCGCACAGGTACAAATCCTGCCAACAACGAGAAACATTTTTACATCGGATACAATTTCAGAAGTTAACCTTTAGAATTTCTTCCATGTTAGTTTTATAAATAGGTGGCTTATTTTGGTGTCACTATTGCCCTTTCACATATTTATTATCGCTACCCCTTTCATATCTTTGCTATAACTCTCGTCCTACATTAGCGCTGGTGCAAACACTTCAAATTATTATACCCTGGCTCTCTCAGTCATACCATTCATGCACTTGAAACTTACTTTACCAATACAAGAAGCAAATAGAAAAATAAAATAAAAGTGCTTGCTGGATTAGGCAAACACACTTCATAAAACTGCATTTTCTTTTCTATTCTCCCCGTGTTACAAGCTTAACTGCTCCCTGTGTAATTTCTCTTAGCCTGCTGTCCCAGGAAGAGAATTTTATCTACAGGCTCATTCTGTGTTTTTTTCCTAGTCTTTCTTTCCCTTTTCTGAGATTTGTAACTGTTCCTTTACGTGCTCTATTTAGGCGCCATTAATCTCATTTGAGCTCCTTGTACCTGCTGCTGTTTTTTCCACACCTCATACTGCCTTTTCCCTCTTTCTCTCTTTCTCTGAGGTTGGTGGCTACTTTCCAAAGCTTCTGATGCCCCAATGTTCCTTCATCTTGTTGTCAGACGTGAATTGGAAAAGCAATCAAATTAACAAGCCTTTACCACTCATACATGGCAGAGGTTTATACTTTAATTCAATGAGCTAAGAAAAGCGTGTTGTGGGGCCCCTACGAGCCATGGTGCTTGCTTCATCATAATTAGGCACGCAGTCATTAGCCACAGCTCTGATCATGGGTCACTGAGGTCAGTTTAAATAATTCCTCAAAAACCTAACCATGCAGTCCCCCCTAACTGTGTAGTTATCTTGCTTTACTGCTGTTTGTGTGATTAGCTGGGAGGAGCTCACAGCAGCATCCTCCCTATAAAAGTGTAGATGGACCGCTCCTTAACTCTTTCTTGCTTCACATACAGATGGCTTGAGGAGGTACAGGGGAGATGCAGGTCTACTAGACAGAATAGAAGATCTGCGCCAGGTGTGTTTCTCTGCATTGGTGTCCCATCACAGGCCCACAAGTGTATGTGTGATCTTTGACTCCTGGCAGTTCACAAGCAGGCGGCCAGGAAACGGTTTCAGCCTATCAACCACTGAGGAGACAAAGCCTTTGTATAAGGAATGAGGAAGCAATGAACACATTCAGCCTATCACAGGAGTTCCCTGAGTGTTCGGAATTATAAATTCTCCATGTCACTGTATGTTATTGAGCCCAAGTAGCTCGCCGTGATCGTATAGTGGTTAGTACTCTGCGTTGTGGCTGCAGCAACCTCGGTTCGAATCCGAGTCACGGCATTGTGGTTGGCAATGTCACGGCAGTTGGGTTTTTCTTTTACAGAATTACCAAATGTACCAGTTGTTTTTGTAAAATGTCTATTAAAAACAGATCCTTTAAAATATTTAAACGATCTAACGACAAATTATTTAAACACACATGATTATAAGATGTAGCTATATTGTACCTACTGACATAAATTATCGTTCTTGAACCTATTTGCGGTGGGGGGAATGGAGCTCTCCCCCATGCCAATCAGAATGCAGTTGCAGTTGAGTGACCTGTGTTGTGGCTGTCTAGAGGGAATGCACAAATGTAGCTGTCTCGCAGCCCAATCCAGACGTCAATTGGAGACAGGTTTTCAGGCAAATAGAGCAGTAAGTGCAGAGAAATGCTCACTCTCTAAAAATGGCATTTATAAAATAGAAAAGTTAAATCCAACCTCACCAGTAAATAGGATTTATCAATAAATAAATAAAGCTTCTCCTCTCTGATATGGAATTACCCCCCAAAAAGTATAAGGGAATACCCAATGCTTACCTATGAGAGGGGCAGACCTCACTGTAGTGAAAAATGTAATAGAATGTTTGGTACTACCAGGACATGCAAACTACCACAGTACATGTCTTACCTTTTACTTACATAGCATGATGCCCCTAGGACTACCTAGGGCCTACCTTAGGGGTTAATTATATGTAATAAAATTGGAGTTTAAGGCTTGGCAAGTAGTTTTAAATGGCAAGTCGAAGTGGCAGTACACTGCAGCACAGGCACTGCAGTAGCAGGCTTGAGACAGGTTTGAAATGCTACTTCTTTGGGCGGCACAATCAGTCCCTGGGTATATGGTATACCACTTTACAAGGGGCTTTCAAGTCAATTAAATCTGTCAGTCAGGTATACTACAATTACACATATGATTAGGGAAGAAGCACGTGCACTTCAGCACTGATTAGTAGCGATAAAGTGATCAGAGTCCTAAGGCCAACAAAAAGATACAGCAAAATGCGCAGGTGAAAAGCAATAAGGTAGGGTTGAGGCCACCTTAAGAATGCAAGGTCTAACAAAAACAAACTAAGGATAACATGAGTAAAACATCAGGTTTCTCTACGGCATTTGGTGAGACAAGTTTGCCTTCTTTTATCTTCCATAAAAGCAATCTTTCCCGGATCCCTTTATTATATAGCTTTTCAAGGAAAAAAGATAAAGCACTTACAAAGGAGCCTCAAATACTCAAAGATGGTAGACTTCTGTAATATGGGCAATAAACTAAAGCAGCACGAAAACAGAGTGCAATAGGGTCCCAAAAACTTGAGTGCCACATGAGAGTATGCATGAAAGCCTATCCTTTTCCAAACTAGAGATATACTCATGAAATTTTTGTTTTTAGGAGAGATGTGCCTGCTGAAAAAAACATTATTTTTAAAAAGTGCATTGCAGAATATCAGGAATTTGCTGTGGGACAGCTTGAAAACTTTCATACAGATTATTTGCACAGAACTTACAGTCAGTTTGGCGGAGTGGTTAAGACGATGGACTAGAAATCCATTGGGGTCTCCCCGTGCAGGTTCGAATCCTGCCAACAACGAGAAACTGTTTTACATTGGCTACAATTTCAGAAGTTAACCTTTAGAATTTCTTCCATGTTAGTTTTATAAATAGGTGGCTTATTTTGGTGTCACTATTGCCCTTTCACATATTTATTATCGCTACCCCTTTCATATCTTTGCTATAACTCTCGTCCTACATTAGCGCTGGTGCAAACACTTCAAATTATTATACCCTGGCTCTCTCAGTCATACCATTCATGCACTTGAAACTTACTTTACCAATAAAAGAAGCAAATAGAAAAATAAAACAAAGTGCTTGCTGGATTAGGCAAACACACTTCATAAAACTGCGTTTTCTTTTCTATTCTCCCCGTGTTACAAGCTTAACTGCTCCCTGTGTAATTTCTCTTAGCCTGCTGTCCCAGGAAGAGAATTTTATCTACAGGCTCTTTCCGTGTTTTTTTCCTAGTCTTTCTTTCCCTTTTCTTAGATTTGTAACTGTTTCTTTACGTGCTCTATTTAGGCGCCATTAATCTCATTTGAGCTCCTTGTACCTGCTGCTGTTTTCTCCACACCTCATACTGCCTTTTCCCTCTTTCTCTCTTTCTCTGAGGTTGGTGGCTACTTTCCAAAGCTTCTGATGCCCCAATGTTCCTTCATCTTGTTGTCAGACGTGAATTGGAAAAGCAACCAAATTAACAAGCCTTTACCACTCATACATGGCAGAGGTTTATACTTTAATTCAATGAGCTAAGAAAAGCGTGTTGTGGGGCCCCTACGAGCCATGGTGCTTGCTTCATCATAATTAGGCACGCAGTCATTAGCCGCAGCTCTGATCATGGGTCACTGAGGTCAGTTTCAATAATTCCTCAAAAACCTAACCATGCAGTCCCCCCTAACTGTGTAGTTATCTTGCTTTACTGCTGTTTGTGTGATTAGCTGGGAGGAGCTCACGGCAGCATCCTCCCTATAAAAGTGTAGATGGACCGCTCCTTAACTCTTTCTTGCTTCACATACAGATGGCTTGAGGAGGTACAGGGGAGATGCAGGTCTACTAGACAGAATAGAAGATCTGCGCCAGGTGTGTTTCTCTGCATTGGTGTCCCATCACAGGCCCACAAGTGTATGTGTGATCTTTGACTCCTGGCAGTTCACAAGCAGGCGGCCAGGAAACGGTTTCAGCCTATCAACCACTGGGGAGACAAAGCCTTTGTATAAGGAATGAGGAAGCAATGAACACATTCAGCCTATCACAGGAGTTCCCTGAGTGTTCCGAATTATAAATTCTCCATGTCACTGTATGTTATTGAGCCCAAGTAGCTCGCTGTGATCGTATAGTGGTTAGTACTCTGCGTTGTGGCCGCAGCAACCTCGGTTCGAATCCGAGTCACGGCATTGTGGTTGGCAATGTCACGGAAGTTGGGTTTTTCTTTTACAGAATTACCAAATGTACCAGTTGTTTTTGTAAAATGTCTATTAAAAACAGATCCTTTAAAATATTTAAACGATATAACGACAAATTATTTAAACACACATGATTATAAGATGTAGCTATATTGTACCAACTGACATAAATTATCGTTCTTGAACCTATTTGCGGTGGGGGGAATGGAGCTCTCCCCAATGCCAATCAGAATGCAGTTGCAGTTGAGTGACCTGTGATGTGGCTGTCTAGAGGGAATGCGCAAATGTAGCTGTCTCGCAGCCCAATCCAGACGTCAATTGGAGACAGGTTTTCAGGCAAATAGAGCAGTAAGTGCAGAGAAATGCTCACTCACTAAAAATGGCATATATAAAATAGTAAAGTTAAATCCAACCTCACCAGTAAATTGGATTTATCAATAAATAAATAAATAAAGCTTCTCCTCTCTGATATGGAATTACCCCCCAACAAGTATAAGGGAATACCCAATGCTAACCTATGAGAGGGGTAGACCTCACTGTAGTGAAAAATGTAATAGACTGTTTGGTACTACCAGGACATGCCAACTACCACAGTACATGTCTTATCTTTTACTTACATAGCATGATGCCCCTAGGACTACCTAGGGCCTACCTTAGGGGTTAATTATATGTAATAAAATTGGAGTTTAAGGCTTGGCAAGTAGTTTTAAATGGCAAGTCGAAGTGGCAGTACACTGCAGCACAGGCACTGCAGTAGCAGGCTTGAGACAGGTTTGAAATGCTACTTCTTTGGGCAGCACAATCAGTCCCTGGGTATATGGTATACCACTTTACAAGGGGCTTTCAAGTCAATTAAAGCTGTCAGTCAGGTATACTCCAATTACACACATGATTAGGGAAGAAGCACGTGCACTTCAGCACTGATTAGTAGCGATAAAGTGATCAGAGTCCTAAGGCCAACAAAAAGATACAGCAAAATGCGTAGGTGAAAAGCAATAAGGTAGGGTTGAGGCCACCTTAAGAATGCAAGGTCTAACAAAAACAAACTAAGAATAACATGAGTAAAACATCAGGTTTCTCTACGGCATTTGGTGAGACAAGTGTGCCTTCTTTTATCTTCCATAAATGCAATCTTTCCCTGACCCCTTTATTATATAGCTCTTCAAGTAAAAAAGATAAAGCACTTACAAAGGAGCCTCAAATACTCAAAGATGGTAGACTTCTGTAATATGGGCCATAGACTAAAAGCAGCACGAAAACAGAGCAATAGGGTCCCAAAAACTTGAGTGCCACATGAGAGTATGCATGAAAGCCTATCCTTTTCCAAACTAGAGATATACTCATGCAATTTTTGTTTTTAGGAGAGAATGTGCCTGCTGAAAAAAACATTATTTTTAAAAAGTGCATTGCAGAATACCAGGAATTTGCTATGGGACACCTTGAAAACTTTCATACAGATTATTTGCACAAAACTTACAGTCAGTTGTTGTGGCCGAGTCGTTAAGGCGATGGACTAGAAATCCATTGAGGACTCCCCGCGCAGGTTCGAATCCTCCCAACAACGAGAAACATTTTAACATCGGCTACAATTTCAGAAGTTAACCTTTAGAATTTCTTCCATGTCAGTTTTATAAATAGGTGGCTTATTTTGGTGTCACTATTGCCCTTTCACATATTTATTATCGCTACCCCTTTCATATCTTTGCTATAACTCTCGTCCTACATTAGCGCTGGTGCAAACACTTCAAATTATTATACCCTGGCTCTCTCAGTCATACCATTCATGCACTTGAAACTTACTTTACCAATAAAAGAAGCAAATAGGCGTGGCCAAGATGGCGGAGTGAGCGGACGCGTCTCGCTACAGCTCCTGCCAACGGCCTGAATTAGGCTCCGGTTCCGGCACCTTTTCTGACCGAACTCACTGGCCTGGGCTGCCGGAGCCGTTCTAGCACCGGAGCGGACCAGCAAGCAGCTTCGTGGGGCGCCGTGGACGGAAGCGCCACGGAACAACGGCCCGGAGGAGTGGAGAGCCCATCCCCCCTCCGTCCTGAAAGCGAGGCCGAAGTACAACGGAAGGCGCAGCCGAGCGGAGGTACCCAGCCGAGCCTGAGACGGGGCCCATCCGCAAGCTACTGTTCCAGGTGCGGAGCCTCCTGCGGGTGCTGCCGGGGGAACGGACGAGGGGGAGAAACTGCCCTGGCGACAGGACGAGTGCGTCAGCCCTGCAGACAGCGGAGGACGGCGGCGGCAGCACGCAAGGACCACGGAGGTGAGCGCGGCCCCTGCGCACGACAGGCGGGGGGCGCCGAGGTGGCCCTGGAGCATTGTGGGGGTGTGTGGGGCAGCGAGCCTCCCGGCGGGCATTTCGGCCCGGGGTCTGCTGGTGAGGTTCCGTGACGATTTTTCTCGTGTTTATAAAAATTGTCGTAAATACATAATTTTGGTATCAGTGAACCGCAAATGATCCATTTAGTATATCCTGGTGTTTTCGCTATGCTACGAGCAAGAGCGCTCCAGTTACCCACACATTTGTGATTTACCCCTGGCATCCATCTTAGAACACGGAAGCCATTTTGTATTCCTTGCCCTCACATAGTCAATGGACACGCAATGATCTCTTTTCATTAAAGGACACGTAGGCTTCGGCCGGCGATTCACCTTGCTAGTGACACGTGCACCTTAGGCCAGCAACGCTGTAGCAGCATGACTCGGCAAGAACTGCCTCCCCAGCCTGAGGCCAGTCCTGCTATACTGGTTCTTGTGTTCGTTGGCCTGATCATGATTAGGCGGCCGAAGCCGGTAACCGTGCCCATTTACGACCCACAAACATTTCTTATCCTGTCTTTCTTTCTTCCACACCTGGCTCTGCTCCTTTCCTTCTGGGCCTTTATTAGGGGGTGGTAACGAAATTTACGATGAGGCGGTCCGGGTCTTGAATGAAGAATTGACATGGGATTATGATGGACTAGTGGGAACCCCTCATTTGTAATGTTTTGACATCAGATACTGTTGACGATTCCTGTGCAACGCCAAATATTTATTGTATAAGACACGAATGTTTAGAACTGTGGTAACATGTAAAGAATTTGCCTGAAGCCCAATATTTAGTATATAAGGAACAACCCTCTTTGTACAAATCGAACAGGCTCCTAGATACTGCCCATGTGTAGTTTCTGTGACTTCTGTGTCCCTGCAGTAATAAACCTTTGGTCTTTGACGCCACCATCGAGAAGCCCGTGTTTCTGTTTATTTGTGTACCAAGACAGGTTGAACTCCGGGGTCTTCGGGTGTTGTCCCTGACACCTCTGGACGGAACTAAAAAGTCCAGAACTCCACGTTGGCGCCCAACTCGGGGCGACGTCATTCGGTACCGGTCCAAAAGCCTGAAGAATTCGAGGAGCTTCGTGTGAAGATTTTAGAGGGAGGCGCCCCACTTCATCGATCCCGGCATATCGCAAAAGTGGCCCCGACGTCCTCTTCCACGAGGGTTCCGGTTCAGACGGCTGCAGTGGTCCGTTGCCTTGACCGTCGCCCTGTCTTGGACCCGAGGTGCAGTCCTCAGTACGGCCTCAGTTAAGTATTTAGTGGTTGCTAGTTGGTTATTTTGTGAGGGTTGCTCCTATTTGGATAATCCTTTTAGTTCTCAGTTCAGTTCAGTTCTGTAAGGTTATCACTGGTTATTCTAGTTACGATAATCATTCTGTTCAGTTCAGGTATCGATACAATTGTCAGTTCTGGTAGGCCTAAGTTCTCGGTTCAAGTGCGCATCTTTTTGTGTTTTGTTTGTCTTATGTTCCGGATTATAAAATGGTAAGTCAGAAAAATTGTATGTTGTCTTGTTTTAGTTGCAACAGTGATTCCCAGTTGGAGGACTCGTGTTTGGTTCCTCCGATTGGAACTCCCCTTTATGATCTATATTGCAAATTTGGTGTGGGCCCTATCTCTTATAACGAGATATGGATCCGCTATACAGAAAAAGATGGTGTCCTTAGTTGGCCACTACATGGTAGTTTTGAACCTGAAGTTCTCGATAATCTAGAAAGAAGGTTGTTTAAGAAGAAAGCCCGGCCGGCAATGTTTGATTCTTTCCGTTATTGGCGAAAAGAATCTAAACAGAGAGAAATTAAAAAGTTGAAGAAAGAACAGAAAGAGCAAGAGTTGACTTTAGAACAGTCTGCTAGGCAGCTGCAACTCAACAAGTCTGAGAAAACGATGGAGGTGGCCGATAGAGAGCGTAATTTAGCGATAGACAAGTGCTATCCTGCTTTACCATCGAGTACGGCTAAGATAGTAGAGGACCCTGAAAAGGATCCCCTGTTGTCTTACTTGTTACGATCGCCCCCACCGTATGCACCAGGTGCTACGGCTCCACCTATACCGAATGTTCAATTACCGGTTGCTGGACAACCTGGTGTCCCTGTTCTCGCTCCCCTGAATCAAGTTCCTGTACCTCCTGTGGTCAATATTAATGTTCCTTCGACAACCCCTCTTCTAGGGTTGCCGGCTTCTTTACCTATGCCTGTGTCACTCACACCTGCTACTTCACAAGCTATTTTTCCTGCTACTCCTACTGTTCCTGATCTATCTGTTCCAACTGCTACTCTATTCACTGCCTCTGCTAATATTATGACTCCGCTTTCTGTTCGTCGAAGAATCACTGATTCTGTCTCTAATATTCTATCTCCCTTCTATAAAACTCTGATTAAGACTCCTACCTCTGACTCTGTGCAGAGACGTAGTCAGCTTCCCAGTACTGAAGAAAGAGGAATACTAGATTCCACTGCTCTTAGATGGGTTTCGAAAGTTGGAAGATATAATGTACAAAATGTATTAGATACATTTATGCAATGGAACGAACCGACACAACGATATGTGTTCGATGAAATGTGTTTCCTTCTACGTGAGGAATTGGAAGAGGATGACCCTGAATCAAATCTAGGAGAATTAATTAATGTTCAGAAAGAGTTTGCTACAGGTATGATAGTTGGACAAAATATAAAAGAAGCGATGGAACTGGTTCTAAGTTAAAGATCCGACTCATCCCTTCTTTCACCGAGAGAGTTAGAGAAACGTAGTACGAAACGAAATCGTCAATATCCAATGAGAGAGGTTCCACCAATTTGGCGCGAAGCTGTACAAGCTAATGCACCGCTTGGTATTGCAGCCGCTCCAGCCCAATTCCAGAGAGTATGGATACATATTCCATGGAAGCGAGCTGAAGTATTAGCAGTAAAACAGGCTTTGCCAGATCCGCGTAAAAATCCTGCAGGGTACTACAAAGAGTTAGCCCAAACAGTTGACGCTTGTGTATTAAATTTAACTGACATAGATCTGCTGTTTGGTAATGTAGTACCGCAACCAATTTGGGCTAAAATTCGTAAAGAGATTCATCCAGTTGCCCTAGGTGGTGACTGGGCAGCTATAATTGCAGCGGATGGTCAACAAATAGGTGGTTCCAAACCTGAACCTTTAATTGCTAATTTGCCTGGTAGAATAATCGATTTAATGAAAACCTTGATGCCAGCATTGCGCGTTAACTGGGACAAATTGTCCGCGTGCAAACAAAAGAAAGACGAAAGCGTCTCCGACTTTTTCACAAGATTCGAGGAGACTTTCGTGGATCATAGTGGTCAGGATATGAGCACAGAAGGAGGCCAGAGATTATTTGTCGATAAATTTGTGCACAATCTGTTGCCAGAACTTAGTAGTAAATTAAAGAATTCTGAAAGTGCGTGGGCTGTCTCTACGACTGCGCAAATACTTGCGACTGCTCAGTACTATGAAAATAGGGATAAAGAAGAGAAGGAAAAATCAGATAAAAAGACGAAAGATTTAAAAACTAAAGTACTTTTACAACAAGCTTATCCGCCTCGCATGAATCAAACTAATATGCAGCAGGGGTCATATCAAAGAACGGATTATAACTTTCAAAGGCCACAATACCAGTGGAATCAATGTGCTTATTGCAAAAAGGAAGGTCATTACAAAAGTGAGTGTCCAGTTCGAACACAAAATAATGATGCGGCAGCTCAGAGAGGTCGTGGTAGTTCTATGCAAAACTCTAGAGGTCGAGGACGAGGTGCTATGCCTCCACAGACAAGTGATCGCCCCTCTAATTATTTCGACCAGCGAAATGGACAATCTGCCCAACAGAATAGGTCTCCACAGTATCATGTTGAAGACTATTATGAAGCTAGTGAGGAAGGTCAGCAAAGTGAATACTAGGACAGCCATGGACAAAGAGAGGGAGTAGTATCAGTACCAGTAGATCAGAGTGGGCCTTATGTCGCAGTAGCAACATCAGGTATAGTCGAACCGTTTCTGTTGGATACTGGTGCAGCAAAAAGTTCTATCATACATGCAAAACTCCCTGGCGCACCTTTGTCTGGCTCAACAAACGTTTCAGTAGGTTTTTCGGGCGCCCCTGTTCACAACCCTGTCTCTGGTCCTTTGTCTATTTCTGTTGGACCCCGTCAATTGAAAGCACCCCTGATTTTGACGACAGGTTGTAACGAAAATCTGCTTGGTTTAGACTTGTTAAAACGCCTGTACGCGACATTGTACTGTTCTCCAGCAGGAGTACAGCTTACGTTGGGTAAAAGAATCATCTCCCCGATGTACTTGTCGATGGATGCGCTCCCACCAGAGCTGCGTTCACTCCCTGATACTTTTTGGGCGACTGGTCCTAATGATGTAGGTCTATTGGAAATTCCACCCTATGTAGTAACTTTGAAAGCAAATGTCAAACTTCCACGAATTCCACAATACAGAATCTCTAGTGAAGGTGAGCGTGCGCTCCTACTGATAGTACAAGACCTGATCAAGAAAGATGTTGTAGAAGAGACTAGAGGTAATGTCTGTAATAGTCCTGTACTGCCTATTTTGAAACGAACTGACCCTACAAAGCCTCCAGTATATAGGTTCGTAATTGATCTTAGAGAGGTTAATAAAATTGTGATCCCACAGTTTCCTGTGGTACCAGACATTACTGCATTGTTAACGTTGATTCCCGCTACAGCAGCATGGTTTTCAGTTGTCGACTTGAAAAATGCCTTTTTCAGCATTCCGATAGCCGAGGAAAGCAGAGATATTTTCGGTTTTTCTCTAGGAGGACGAAGTTTTAGATTTAAACGCGCTCCACAAGGTTATTGTGAAAGCCCATCCATTTACAGTCAAGCATTAAAAAGTCAGTTAGATTCCTTCGTACTTCCTCGTGGTTCTGCTTTAGTACAGTATGTCGATGATCTTCTAGTGGCTGCCGATGACAAGGAAACTTGCAAAACAGCTACGATTTCTTTATTGCATCACTTGTCAGATTTGAATCACAAGGTGTCACCTTCAAAAATGCAATACTGCTGCCAAGAAGTGACCTACCTAGGTCATCTCTTGTCAAAGGAGGGAAGGAAGTTGACCCCAGAGAGAATAAAAGCAATTACACAGATGAATGTTCCTAGCACGCAGAGAGAAGTGCGTGCCTTTTTGGGTATTACCTCCTATTGTAGGCAATGGATCCCAAATTTTTCACTTTTAGCAAAACCATTAGTAGCCTTGACTGGGAAAGGTGTTCCGAGTCCGGTACCATGGTCTGCTGAATGTCAGCAGAGTTTTTCTGAGTTACGAAATGCACTGTGTTCAGCACCTGTATTGGGTACACCCGACTACAGTAAGCCATTTACGCTCTATGTCCACGAGAGAGAAGGTTGTGCATTGAGTGTGTTGACGCAGAAATTTGGTGATAAACAACGCCCTTGTGCGTATTTTTCATCAACATTAGATCCAGTAGCTAGAGCGTTGCCTAGTTGCTTGAGAGCTACAGCCGCAGCTGCAGCTTCCATTCGACAATCTGCTGGTTTAGTAATGAACAACATGCTAGTAGTTATGGTTCCTCATGCTGTGGATACACTCATGAACCGAACCAAGACGCAACACCTTACCAGTGCTAGATTATCAGGCTATGAATTGACACTATTAGCTAGTCATATTCAGATCAAAAGATGCAATGTATTGAATCCAGCAACATTGTTGCCGACTAGCCAAGAGTCGAGTGATTCCGAACCACACGACTGTTGTTTCAGAACTGAGGAAGAAACAAAAGGACGAATCGATCTAAAAAATACTCCGTTGTCAGATCCAGATGGCACGTTGTATGTTGATGGGTCTTGCTTCAAATTGGAGAATGGTGATGTGACTGCTGCTTATGCAGTAACGACTTTGAGTACGATTGTAGAGACTGCAAGAGTGAGTCAGAATTCTGCCCAGGCTGCAGAATTGATCGCGCTAACAAGAGCGTGCGTTTTAGCTAAGGGAAAGAGAGTGAATGTGTTCACAGATAGTCAGTACGCGTTCGGCGTGGCCCATAGTTTTGGCCGCTTGTGGAAAGAAAGAGGTTTCATTACGTCCCATGGGACTAAGATTCAACATGGTCAGCTAGTTAATGACTTGTTGGAATCTCTAACCTTACCGACTGAAGTTGCGATTGTGAAATGCAGTGCTCATAAAGCAATCACGGATGATGTTGGTCGTGGGAATGCTTTTGCTGATGAGATCGCAAAACAGACAGCTAGAAATATGATGAGTAGAATGTATGTTGCAACGTCTGCAAGATGGATTTCTGAGTCTGGAATGTGTGAAGACACAGTGGAAAGCATGAAGGAAATTCAGAAAGAGGCGACTGAGGAGGAAAAACGTGCATGGAGAGAGAGCACGGGTAAATTGGACTCGAGTGGGTGTTGGATTGATTTGTCGGAACAACAGCGTTGGATGTTGCCTGATGCGTATGTGCTTGCAGTAGTGACGATGGCGCATGGAACAGCGCACATCAGTTCAAAAGGGATTTGTAAGATGTTGGCTCCGGTCTGGAAGAATGACGGAATTAGTAAGTGTGCAGAGAGAGTGGTGAGAAATTGTATGATATGCTTGATGCATAATCCTGGCAAGGGAATCCCCACACCCGCAGGTCACTTCGCTCCTCCTTCCTGCCCTTTTGAAGTGATCCAGCTAGACTTCATTCACATGGACCGCTGTAATAACCTGAAATACGTCCTAGTGGTAGTTTGTGCTTTTTCCAGATGGATCGAAGCATACCCACTGAAGGACAATACTGCCTTATCCACTGCCAAAATTCTTCTTAAAGAATACTTCCCCCGATACGGAATGCCACGGATTGTATGGTCAGATAACGGAAGTGAGTTCGTAGGGAAAGTTATGCAGAGTGTGTGTGCCGGCCTAGGGATTAGGCAAAAATTTCATAGTGCGAATCATCCCCAGTCCGCGGGTTTAGTCGAGGGTTACAATGGCACCCTTAAACTGAAACTCGCTAAGATACAAGCATCCACGGGTTTGTCCTGGCCAGACGCATTGCCTTTGGCTTTGCTATCAACAAGAGCAACTGTACATTCTAGAGTAGGGCTTAGTCCTTACGAAATAGTTTTCGGTCGTCCTGCAAATGTTTGGGGGGTACCTAGACCGAAAGAATTTAAGCAGCTGGAATACCCAATGTTAATTGATTACCTTTTCGACTTGACTGCTAAATTGAGTCTTATTCACCAACAGGTTTTCGACGCATTGCCAAAGCCACCGGAGAGTCCAGGCCATCAGCTGAAACCGGGTGATCAGGTGGTCATCCGAAATTTTGCAAGAACGAAAAATCTTCAGCCCAGATTTATTGGCCCTTTCCAGGTCCTGTTAGCAACGAGAACTGCTATTCGTGTGGCCGGAAGGAAACATTGGATCCACACGACACATGCTAAACGTGTGCCTCTGCCACTTCCTTACGACAACTGGGTAAAGAAAGGAATCGGTGCCTCTGAAACGGAACGAGTCCCCAGGTTCATACCTTTCAGCGATGCAGAACTGATCACGGATTCACCAAATTCTGACTCTCCTCCTGAAACTGCTCTTTTGAACCCTGAACATTTGCCATCTGCACCAAAAGAACATTTGCCATCTGCGAACGTGAACATTGCAACGTCAGCTGAAAATACATTGTTTCCAGATCAGACAGCTCCTGCAAAACTGAGATACAACTTGCGTTCTCGCGATATGGACAAATAAAGCAGAAAACTGCCTATTTTCAGATTTGAATTTGCTATACATTGCCTCCAGCCAGGAAGTTTGCTAATACTTTGTATTGTTTCTTTTTGTTTTAAAATTGCCTTGCCGTCTGGGTAGCCGTAGGGTCGTGGCTGTGTGCCTAGTTGAATCTGCAAGGATCTGACACAAGGTCGATCTTTCTGTTAGTTCTGGGAACTCCCAGGGCTGATAGAGGCATTTTCATCTACGTACACATCATCAGTGGTCGCGAACGGTCGTAGAAGATGGGGCTTCCTGAGCTACAACGAGAAAATGTAATTTATGTTCGCAGAAATAGACTGTACAGAATACTACACAGCAAATGCTTTCTAATGCAATGTGCAGTTACATTTTTAATTGTTTTGATAACGCTGGTGGGTGGAATCGTCTTTGGCGTACATTTGATTTTTGTGCCAGTAGCTACAGTACCTCCCCTTGATCCTACTACTTCTACGGTTTCTTCTATGCATTCTTTTCACTCATTTCCTGAACACGAACAAGCTCGACGCTCAGAATTTATTAACAATACATTTGTACAGCTCTTGCATCAACACCAACTGATAGTTAATACTACAAACTGCTGGGTGTGTGGCTTGATACCTCACACTATGGATAAAGGCATTCCCTATCTAGTCTTGCCTTTCAGCTACAATGGATCATTTTATGCCTTTCAGACCATTTTTTCATATGCCCTTGAGACCTATCCTCCGCGTCCACCACGGTCCACTAAATACAACTCAGCCAACAAAGCTTTAGTCCAGGGAATTATTGATATGATTAAAGACGTCAATAATACTCCATCTTATCCTAGAGATGAATTACTGGTGTATCTGAGTTGGAACTCTACAGAGTATCGCCTTAGTTTGGGAGAAAGCAAGCGTAAAAGCTCCACTTCAGTTTGGGTCGTGCCTCACCGAGGTCAGGTCTGTTTGCAAGGAAATGGGAGAAATCCGAAAGCTCAGCTAGGGAAGAGTGAGTGCGTTGAGACTTACGTATTTCCGTCTAACTCCTCCCCTGCCTTTCTGACTGCTAGGGGTACCTACTTCATTTGTCAGGACAGAGCATATACATGGCTGCCTGCTGACTTTTCAGGTTCATGTTATATTGCTCGATTGTTACCCCCGACATACACTGCTTCTTCAGATTATCATAAAACCAGAGTAGCAAGAGGTGTCTTCAGCAAGGAAGATACCGCTGGTCAAGAAGCTGGAGACTTTTTCAAAGGTTTCCTTCCGTTTTGGGGGCCTATGGCTAATAGTAGAAATCTACGTCAACTAACACGGGTAGTTGAATCTACTATTACAGAAACTGCAGGTGCCCTTAGTAACTTAACAGCTGAGCTTCAGGCGGATCGTCTCATGACGTTGCAGAACCGAATGGTTCTAGACGTAATACTTGCAGATCGAGGTGGGGTATGCAGAATGATCCAATCGAGCTGCTGTGTCTTTATTCCTAATAATGCTCCAACAGTCTATGAAGCAATCTCTAAGCTACACAAGATTTCCGACTCTATACACGTAGATAAGGGAAACTGGTCCTTCATGGAGTGGTTTTGGACTCTGGTATCAGCGTGGGGATGGAAGGTTCTGATGGTTATTGGTGTCATCCTAGTATTTCTGTTCTCGTGCTGTCTTATTATCCAGTGTGGTCCCGCTCTGTGTAGTCTCTGCGCTGCAACCTGTTTCAGGAAACCACCTGCATTAGGAGAAAAGGCACGAGGCAGGATGATGATACAACGACATGTCACTGACCTAATGAGCATAGAATTAGACTCTGACTCTGATATAGACTGAGTAATTGCCTATGTAAGGGCAAAAGGAGGGTCTGAGGTTCCGTGACGATTTTTCTCGTGTTTATAAAAATTGTCGTAAATACATAATTTTGGTATCAGTGAACCGCAAATGATCCATTTAGTATATCCTGGTGTTTTCGCTATGCTACGAGCAAGAGCGCTCCAGTTACCCACACATTTGTGATTTACCCCTGGCATCCATCTTAGAACACGGAAGCCATTTTGTATTCCTTGCCCTCACATAGTCAATGGACACGCAATGATCTCTTTTCATTAAAGGACACGTAGGCTTCGGCCGGCGATTCACCTTGCTAGTGACACGTGCACCTTAGGCCAGCAACGCTGTAGCAGCATGACTCGGCAAGAACTGCCTCCCCAGCCTGAGGCCAGTCCTGCTATACTGGTTCTTGTGTTCGTTGGCCTGATCATGATTAGGCGGCCGAAGCTGGTAACCGTGCCCATTTACGACCCACAAACATTTCTTATCCTGTCTTTCTTTCTTCCACACCTGGCTCTGCTCCTTTCCTTCTGGGCCTTTATTAGGGGGTGGTAACGAAATTTACGATGAGGCGGTCCGGGTCTTGAATGAAGAATTGACATGGGATTATGATGGACTAGTGGGAACCCCTCATTTGTAATGTTTTGACATCAGATACTGTTGACGATTCCTGTGCAACGCCAAATATTTATTGTATAAGACACGAATGTTTAGAACTGTGGTAACATGTAAAGAATTTGCCTGAAGCCCAATATTTAGTATATAAGGAACAACCCTCTTTGTACAAATCGAACAGGCTCCTAGATACTGCCCATGTGTAGTTTCTGTGACTTCTGTGTCCCTGCAGTAATAAACCTTTGGTCTTTGACGCCACCATCGAGAAGCCCGTGTTTCTGTTTATTTGTGTACCAAGACAGGTTGAACTCCGGGGTCTTCGGGTGTTGTCCCTGACACCTCTGGACGGAACTAAAAAGTCCAGAACTCCACTGGGCCCTGCCTATATTGAACTGTTTGGGCCCCCGTGAGGGCCCCAGTCCCGGGGCATCCCCTCCCTCCCTGTGCACCGAGCGGAGCCTCCCGAGGATCTTCATTGGGGAAGCCTGTTGAGCGCGTCAGGGGCCCTCACCTGGAGCTGTTTGGCCCTAGGCACCGCCCGGGGGGCACATGTCCTGGAACCAGCGGCCCCTGACCCTCGGCGGATAAAAGTGGCACCCAGCTTCCCAGGCGGCCCGAACTTTCTTCCTCCTCGAGGGTCCTGATCCCACAGCTTGGGCTCTACGTCTGGCTTGCCGCTGGGAGCCGAGCAGGAGACGGGAAAGACGTGCCACGATCCTGCGCCACGATTTGAGGAGGGGTCTTTGAGAGAGAATAGCCCACGGGGGGCCCAACGGTTGGTGGCAAGCTCGCCGCGACTAGTGAACACCGCCCAGACAGGGGGCCGTGGGGGAAGGGGCGCCTGGGCCCCCGCAGCGGAGGAATGTCCACGAGTAGGCCGCCCGAGGAAAGACAGTGAAGGAGATGTTTGCTAAATCGCACTCCCCTCAGCTGAAGGACGCCACGGCCCTCGCACCGAAGAAGGCGGAACAGGCCCTGGAGGAGGGTGCGGAACCCATTACGAAGGCCTTCCTGGAGTCCCTCTTCGCCACCCTGAGAGACGACATCCAAACCCTTAAGACTGAGTTCTCCAGTGAGATTCGAGAGGTGCGACGCGAAATGGACGGCATAGGCGAACGGGTGGCGGATTTGGAGACCAAGGGCGACGAGCGGGAAACGGAACTCTCAACTCAGCAACAGGAGATCATTCGCCTACACGATCAACAGGTGGATCTGCAGCTTCACCTGGAAGACCTGGAAAACCGCTCTAGGCGGCATAACATACGCATTCGCAATGTGGCCACATCTGACGCTACTCAAGATGTATTTCGCTATGCCAAGGAACTCTTCAACTACGAGCTGGGGAGGCCATTAGACTCACCCCTGCAGCTTGACAGGGCCCACAGGACTGGCCCGCCCTGCGCCGCAACGGCCCCACCGCCCGACATCCTGGTGTGTGTCCAGGATTACCGCACTAAGGAGGAAATTCTTCACAAAGCGCGCCAGTCACATCCGATAGCATTTCAGGGCACGTCGCCATTGCTGTATCAGGACTTGGCGGCGCTTACGCTGCACAAACGCCGGCTCTTCAAGCCGGTTACCTCCTTCCTACAGCAGAAGGGTATTCTGTACAGTTGGGGCCACCCCTTCCGTCTAATCTTCAGACTGGACAATAAGCAATACAACCCTGATCGGTGGCTGAAGCTTGCTCTCTGCTTGGCATCGAGACACCGACAGAGGATACGGAGGCCCAGGGGCCCATGCCGCAGACCGAGGGGAGGAGGCCACAATGGAGCCAACAGCGACGCAGGAGACGAGTCAAGAAACCTCCGGCGACGGAAATTGCAGCGGGTCAGCGTGCCGCGGTGGACGCAGTGGCCACAGATGGTAGTTCGGGCCCCACGGGATGACCGTCTCAGGACATCGTCTGATTCACTTGTCCGCTCTGGCCTTCTGGCCGATGGCGGGAGAGAGGCTCCCGGACAATCCAGTAAGACTACCTTACTTTATTTCCTTTTACTACTTTTCATCCCTGGATGAGAGACTGTGACTTTCTTTTGGACACTCCATGATAGTTGGCAGTTGGGGGGGAGGGGGGTGAATCCTTGGGGGTTGGGTGAGTTCTTTGGGGTTGGGCGAAGGGGAGGGGGGGACTCGTGGTTCATGGTCGACGGGCTGAATGAAGAGATGAGGCAGCAGGGGTGGAAAGGGCGGCAATGCTGGGAGGTGGGTGGGTCTGCGAGTGCGGGTTTGGGGCGCCGGACTAATGATATGCTACTAGTCACTACTTCGTTGAGCAACAATGGGTGACTTGGTTGTACTCACTCTCAATGTGAGAGGTTTGAACAATCCAGTGAAACGTAAGGCGCTACTCTTGCTTCTAGAGCGTTCCAAGGCTGACATCTGCCTATTGCAAGAGACACACCTCCTAGCTAGAGACTGCCACCGCCTCCATTCTAACAAATTTCCACTGCAATTTTTCTCCTCCTGCACAGAGAAAAAGGCCGGAGTAGCAATCCTGGTGGCACGCACATTCAGGGGTATGGTTTTGGGTAAGATGGCAGAAATTAAAGGCCGGTTGCTGGTTTACAGGTTTGCGTTAGGAAACCTAAACTACACGATTGATTCGATTTACGGTCCAAATGAAGGCCAAGAAAAGTTCATACACTCCGCGCTTACAGAGGCGACTGACACGGTAGACCGTCACATTTTGCTGGGGGGTGATTTGAACTTGGTCCTAGACAACTTGCTAGATCGCTCCTGTCAGCGCGTTAGCCAGGTGGGCGCCTTGTCTCCGTCAGGTTTGGCTCGCTTGAGGGATCTTGGGCTTGTGGATGCATGGCGCGAGCTTCATCCTGGCGAAACAGACTACACGCACTTCTCAGCAGCGCGTAGGACCTATGCGCGTCTAGATTACCTGCTTGTCTCCACTGCGGCTCGCCCACTTGTCACCAATGCAGAAATCGGAACAGCGTCGCTATCTGATCACGTGCCGGTCACGGTCACCCTGACAGGGCCACGAGAGCCACGTTTAGGCAGGGTGTGGAGACTCCGGGACTCCTTGCTTTATGGGAAAGACGTGGTTACTAGAGTCCAGGCCGCCATAAAGGACTATCTGTCCCACAACAATAACGAGGATACGACGCTTACAACGCAGTGGGCTGCTCTCAAGGCTGTGCTGAGAGGTGAATTTATCTTGCTTTCCTCCGCGGAAAATAAGGAGCGCCAGGTCAAACGGGACGAACTCACCCAAAAGACCAGAGAGCTTGAGCAAATTCATAGAAGGACGGGAGCTCCGAGAATTTGGAGACAATTACGGACTGCCCGTCAACAACTGGCTGCACTTGACATTGACAGGGCGGAATACGCAGCTTTACGGCTGAAACATGCCTACTACACTGGAGGGGATAGATGTGGGCGCCTCCTGGCACACAAATTACGTACGGTAGCCCAGAAACGTGAGGTTAAAGAACTGAAGGGGCCCGATGGCACCAGAGTCACCGGTGACCGTGCAATCGCGGAGGCTTTCAGTGACTTCTATGCCACTCTCTATGAGGCGGATCCGCCTAACCCAGAGGCAGAATTGGCCTTTCTCGAGGAGGTACCGTTGCCAGCCCTGACCCAGGAACAGGTGGATAATTTGGAGAGAGACATCCGCCCGGAGGATGTTATCTCGGCAATCTCTCGGCTCAAACTCGGGAAGGCGCCGGGGCCGGATGGCTTCCCGGCGTGCTTCTACAAGACCTTTTGTATTCAACTCGCACCGTTCTTGGCCAGACTCTTTACATCATTCGCAGAGTACGGGGCGATCTCCCGGGACTTGCTCGAAGCAGCCATCGCGGTCATACCCAAGCCAGACAAAGATCCGACTGACTGTGGGGCTTACCGGCCCATTTCCCTTTTAAACGTCGATCTCAAATTATACACAAGCGTCCTCGCTTCTAGGTTGGGCCCCTACATGGGAGGCCTTATTCAGCCGGATCAGTCTGGCTTCATCCCCGAGCGCCAGACTTCTGACAACACCAAGCGGGCCCTCCATCTCATTGAGAAGGCGTCCCGTACGCAGGGCGAATATATGATGCTAGCCATCGACGCAGAGAAGGCCTTTGATAGGGTCCATTGGCCATATCTCGAGAAGGTCCTTCTAAAAGCGGGAATGGGTCCCAAATTCCGGGCCAGAGTACTTAATTGCTACAAATTTCCCTCGGCCTCCGTTAGAGTCAATGGCTTGTCCTCCCCGCGTTTCCAGATTGAGAGAGGCACCAGGCAGGGGTGCCCGCTGTCTCCTCTCCTGTTCGCCCTCTATATGGAGCCGCTGGCACAGCTCATCCGTACTGACCCGGAAATTAGAGGCATCAAATTCGGGGCAGACGTCCACGTCATCAATCTATACGCTGACGACGTCTTGTTGTCACTTGCGGACCCCCGGGGCTCTCTCCCTGCCTGCATGACCGCCCTAGACAGGTTCGGAGGCGTGTCAGGCTTCAAGGTCAACTGGGCGAAATCGGTGGCCCTTGACCTAACCCTTGCCGCAGACACACGCGCCACGCTGCAGGCCCGGTTCCCTCTGCGATGGGCCACGGAGATGGTTCCCTATCTGGGGATCAACCTGGCGGCCTCCCTTCAGACCACAGTGGACGTTAACTACACCCGCCTCCGGCAGAAGGTTCGGCAGGAGCTGGGGCAGTGGAAACACTACCCGTTGTCCTGGTTGGGCAGGGTTGCGGCGATCAAGATGACGGTCCTACCCCAGATTCTGTATGTTTTTCGCACTATACCTCTCACCCCCCCAACAGGATGGATTAAGCTGGTGCAGTCTGATCTTTCCCAATTTGTTTGGAACAGAAGGAAACCGCGCCTAAAAGCCCAAATAGCGATGCTTGCGCCAGAACAAGGGGGGATCGGGATTCCAAACTTGGCCGCTTACTTCCAGGCGGCACAACTACGCTTCTTGGCGGAGTGGGTCCAATGGGAGTCCGGGAAACACTGGTTATTTCAAGACCAGGCAGTAGCGGGGTGCACATTACAAGAGATCCCGTTTATGCGCAAAATACATAGGCCCCGCAACTTGTACGCCTCCCACATTACGCGAGTCCCGCTGGAGATCTGGGATCGGGTGGGAGTGGACCTCGGTCTCACAACCGCCCCCTCTCCCCTCACCCCCATTCTTGATAACCCTGACTTTCAACCGGGGCTGGACGGAAAGGCCTTCGAACGATGGAAGTCGGCCGGCTGTCGCTCCCTTTGCCAGATATACGGTCCAGAAGGGATAATTCCATTTCTGCAACTACGCCAGGACTTTGGCCTCCCGGAGACCGAACGACTCCATTACTTTCAAGTTAGGCATTGGGCCCTCGGTAAGACGGTAAAACCAGACGCAGATCGGAGACTGACGAATTTCGAATATTGGTTGATCACCCGCAAGTCGGACAAGCAGCTAATCTCTGACTTTTATAAACTGCTCACACTCAAACACCAGCACACATACAGCGCGAGTAGAGCACGGTGAGAGAGGGAGATGGGGAGGACATTTACTCATAAAGAGTGGGAGGGTATATACTACAGGGCTCGACATTCGGCATACCATATGGGGCTCACGGACACTCTAACGAAGGTGGTGACCTACTGGTACTACATCCCAGAACGTCTATATGAAATGGATAGTACCAAAGACCCCCTGTGTTGGCGAGGCTGCGGACAGCTAGGCACCCTCACGCACATTCTTTGGGACTGCAGCCTATTGCAGGAGTACTGGCGTCAGGTTCTGGATGATGTGGACAAACACTTTGACACTGAAATCCCGCGTTTCCCATCCTACGTCATTCTAGGGCTCCCAAATGCACTGACCTACCCCCTACACTCACGAAGGGGGCGCTTGATAGCCATTGCTCTGGGCTCGGCGCTACAGAACATTGTAACCCACTGGCGCACGACCCACTTCCCCACATATCAAGGATGGCTCCACCGCCTGTGGCTGGTCCTGGGTATGGAAAGACTTTCTCTGTATAAAGCTGGGGAAGGAGCGAGGTACGCGGAACTCTGACAGCCGTGTCTAGCTCTTCTGTCCTTGGAGTTTGTGGAAGTCACCTGTCCGAGGTATCTTCGATTGCTAAGGTTGACTGAGATTGCCCCAACGGAGGGGAACGCCATGCCTGCCCTCAAATCGGGAACGGGATGAAGTATGACTAGCCGGAACGAGACCATGGATCACCGGGGGTGGGGGGGGTTGGAGGGGGGAGCAGTGGGGTTGGGGTTTGGGTTTGTTGGGGTTGGAGTTTCTGGGCGAGGGGGGGACTGGTTACGGGATGGGACGGGTTGAGGGGGTCTAGGGATGGGGGATGATAGTTTTATAGTGTGTTGACCAATGGCACAGTTGTGCGATGGGCATAAGCCATATTTTAGGTCACCATCAGAGGGTGAGGGCTGAAGACAGGAGTTGGAGCTGCCCTCATTATCGTTGCATTTTTTTTTTGAAACGCGGCCGGCCCGGTTGGGTTGTAGGCGGCTTGCTGTGTATAACTACAATTTCTATATACTGCATACCCTACCCTCTGAGGCACTCGCACCCTAGCTCTACTGACCTGATTGACAAGCACCCGTGTGTGTTGATACCTGTATCGTGTTGATTTCTTCAATAAAAAACATTTATTACTAAAAGAAGCAAATAGAAAAATAAAACAAAAGTGCTTGCTGGATTAGGCAAACACACTTCATAAAACTGCATTTTCTTTTCTATTCTCCCTGTGTTACAAGCTTAACTGCTCCCTGTGTAATTTCTCTTAGCCTGCTGTCCCAGGAAGAGAATTTTATCTACAGGCTCTTTCCGTGTTTTTTTCCCAGTCTTTCTTTTCCTTTTCTTAGATTTGTAACTGTTCCTTTATGTGCTCTATTTAGGCGCCATTAATCTCATTTGAGCTCCTTGTACCTGCTGCTGTTTTCTCCACACCTCATACTGCCTTTTCCCTCTTTCTCTCTTTCTCTGAGGTTGGTGGCTACTTTCCAAAGCTTCTGATGCCCCAATGTTCCTTCATCTTGTTGTCAGACGTGAATTGGAAAAGCAACCAAATTAACAAGCCTTTACCACTCATACATGGCAGAGGTTTATACTTTAATTCAATGAGCTAAGAAAAGCGTGTTGTGGGGCCCCTACGAGCCATGGTGCTTGCTTCATCATAATTAGGCACGCAGTCATTAGCCACAGCTCTGATCATGGGTCACTGAGGTCAGTTTCAATAATTCCTCAAAAACCTAACCATGCAGTCCCCCCTAACTGTGTAGTTATCTTGCTTTACTGCTGTTTGTGTGATTAGTTGGGAGGAGCTCACGGCAGCATCCTCCCTATAAAAGTGTAGATGGACCGCTCCTTAACTCTTTCTTGCTTCACATACAGATGGCTTGAGGAGGTACAGGGGAGATGCAGGTCTACTAGACAGAATAGAAGATCTGCGCTAGGTGTGTTTCTCTGCATTGGTGTCCCATCACAGGCCCACAAGTGTATGTGTGATTTTTGTCTCCTGGCAGTTCACAAGGAGGCGGCCAGGAAACGGTTTCAGCCTATCAACCACTGAGGAGACAAAGCCTTTGTATAAGGAATGAGTAAGCAATGAACACATTCAGCCTATCACAGGAGTTCCCTGAGTGTTCCGAATTATAAATTCTCCATGTCACTGTATGTTATTGAGCTCAAGTAGCTCGCCGTGATCGTGTAGTGGTTAGTACTCTGCGCTGTGGCCGCAGCAACCTCGGTTCGAATCCGAGTCACGGCATTGTGGTTGGCAATGTCACGGCAGTTGGGTTTTTCTTTTACAGAATTACCAAATGTACCAGTTGTTTTTGTGAAATGTCTATTAAAAACAGATCCTTTAAAATATTTAAACGATCTAACGACAAATTATTTAAACACACATGATTATAAGATGTAGCTATATTGTACCTACTGACATAAATTAACGTTCTTGAACCTATTCGTGGTGGGGGGAATGGAGCTCTCCCCCATGCCAATCAGAATGCAGTTGCAGTTGAGTGACCTGTGTTGTGGCTGTCTAGAGGGAATGCACAAATGTAGCTGTCTCGCAGCCCAATCCAGACGTCAATTGGAGACAGGTTTTCAGGCAAATAGAGCAGTAAGTGCAGAGAAATGCTCACTCTCTAAAAATGGCATGTATAAAATAGTAAAGTTAAATCCAACCTCACCAGTAAATAGGATTTATCAATAAATAAATAAAGCTTCTCCTCTCTGATATGGAATTACCCCCCAAAAAGTATAAGGGAATACCCAATGCTAACCTATGAGAGGAGTAGACCTCACTGTAGTGAAAAATGTAATAGACTGTTTGGTACTACCAGGACATGCAAACTACCACAGTAAATGTCTTACCTTTTACTTACATAGCATGATGCCCCTAGGACTACCTAGGGCCTACCTTAAGGGTTAACTATATGTAATAAAATTGGAGTTTAAGGCTTGGCAAGTAGTTTTAAATGGCAAGTCGAAGTGGCAGTACACGGCAGCACAGGCACTGCAGTAGCAGGCTTGAGACAGGTTTGAAATGCTACTTCTTTGGGCGGCACAATCAGTCCCTGGGTATATGGTATACCACTTTACAAGGGGCTTTCAAGTCAATTAAAGCTGTCAGTCAGGTATACTCCAATTACACACATGATTAGGGAAGAAGCACGTGCACTTCAGCACTGATTAGTAGCGATAAAGTGATCAGAGTCCTAAGGCCAACAAAAAGATACAGCAAAATGCGTAGGTGAAAAGCAATAAGGTAGGGTTGAGGCCACCTTAAGAATGCAAGGTCTAACAAAAACAAACTAAGAATAACATGAGTAAAACATCAGGTTTCTCCACGGCATTTGGTGAGACAAGTGTGCCTTCTTTTATCTTCCATAAATGCAATCTTTCCCTGACCCCTTTATTATATAGCTCTTCAAGTAAAAAAGATAAAGCACTTACAAAGGAGCCTCAAATACTCAAAGATGGTAGACTTCTGTAATATGGGCCATAGACTAAAAGCAACACGAAAACAGAGTGCAATAGGGTCCCAAAAACTTGAGTGCCACATGAGAGTATGCATGAAAGCCTATCCTTTTCCAAACTAGAGATATACTTATGCAATTTTTGTTTTTAGGAGAGAATGTGCCTGCTGAAAAAAACATTATTTTTAAAAAGTGCATTGCAGAATACCAGGAATTTGCTGTGGGACACCTTGAAAACCTTCATACAGATTATTTGCACAAATCGTACAGTCAGTTGTTGTGGCCGAGTGGTTAAGGCGATGGACTAGAAATCCATCGGGGTCTCCCCGCGCAGGTTCGAATCCTGCCAACAACGAGCAACTTTTTAACATCGGCTACAATTTCAGAAGTTAACCTTTAGAATTTCTTCCATGTCAGTTTTATAAATAGATGGCTTATTTTGGTGTCACTATTGCCCTTTCACATATTTATTATCGCTACCCCTTTCATATCTTTGCTATAACTCTCGTCCTACATTAGCGCTGGTGCAAACACTTCAAATTATTATACCCTGGCTCTCTCAGTCATACCATTCATGCACTTGAAACTTACTTTACCAATAAAAGAAGCAAATAGAAAAATAAAACAAAAGTGCTTGCTGGATTAGGCTAACACACTTCATAAAACTGCATTTTCTTTTCTATTCTCCCCGTGTTACAAGCTTAACTGCTCCCTGTGTAATTTCTCTTAGCCTGCTGTCCCAGGAAGAGAATTTTATCTACAGGCTCTTTCCGTGTTTTTTTCCTAGTCTTTCTTTCCCTTTTCTTAGATTTGTAACTGTTCCTTTATGTACTCTATTTAGGCGCCATTAATCTCATTTGAGATCCTTGTACCTGCTGCTGTTTTCTCCACACCTCATACTGCCTTTTCCCTCTTTCTCTCTTTCTCTGAGGTTGGTGGCTACTTTTTAAAGCTTCTGATGACCCAATGTTCCTTCATCTTGTTGTCAGACGTGAATTGGAAAAGCAACCAAATTAACAAGCCTTTACCACTCATACATGGCAGAGGTTTATACTTTAATTCAATGAGCTAAGAAAAGCGTGTTGTGGGGCCCCTACGAGCCATGGTGCTTGCTTCATCATAATTGGGCACGCAGTCATTAGCCACAGCTCTGATCATGGGTCACTGAGGTCAGTTTCAATAATTCCTCAAAAACCTAACCATGCAGTCCCCCTAACTGTGTAGTTATCTTGCTTTACGCCTGTTTGTGTGATTAGCTGGGAGGAGCTCACGGCAGCATCCTCCCTATAAAAGTGTAGATGGACCGCTCCTTAACTCTTTCTTGCTTCACATACAGATGGCTTGAGGAGGTTCAGGGGAGATGCAGGTCTACTAGACAGAATAGAAGATCTGCGCCAGGTGTGTTTCTCTGCATTGGTGTCCCATCACAGGCCCACAAGTGTATGTGTGATCTTTGACTCCTGGCAGTTCACAAGCAGGCGGCCAGGAAACAGTTTCAGCCTATCAACCACTGAGGAGACAAAGCCTTTGTATAAGAAATGAGGAAGCAATGAACACATTCAGCCTATCACAGGAGTTCCCTGAGTGTTCAGAATTATAAATTCTCCATGTCACTGTATGTTATTGAGCCCAAGTAGCTCGCCGTGATCGTATAGTGGTTGGTACTCTGCGTTGTGGCCGCAGCAACCTCGGTTCGAATCCGAGTTACGGCATTGTGGTTGGCAATGTCACGGCAGTTGGGTTTTTCTTTTACAGAATTACCAAATGTACCAGTTGTTTTTGTAAAATGTCTATTAAAACAGATCCTTTAAAATATTTAAACGATCTAACGACAAATTATTTAAACACACATGATTATAAGATGTAGCTATATTGTACCTACTGACATAAATTATCGTTCTTGAACCTATTTGCGGTGGGGGGAATGGAGCTCTCCCCCATGCCAATCAGAATGCAGTTGCAGTTGAGTGACCTGTGTTGTGGCTGTCTAGAGGGAATGCACAAATGTAGCTGTCTCGCAGCCCAATCCAGACGTCAATTGGAGACAGGTTTTCAGGCAAATAGAGCAGTAAGTGCAGAGAAATGCTCACTCACTAAAAATGGCATATATAAAATAGTAAAGTTAAATCCAACCTCACCAGTAAATTGGATTTATCAATAAATAAATAAAGCTTCTCCTCTCTGATATGGAATTACCCCCCAAAAAGTATAAGGGAATACCCAATGCTAACCTATGAGAGGGGTAGACCTCACTGTAGTGAAAAATGTAATAGACTGTTTGGTACTACCAGGACATGCAAACTACCACAGTAAATGTCTTACCTTTTACTTACATAGCATGATGCCCCTAGGACTACCTAGGGCCTACCTTAGGGGTTAACTATATGTAATAAAATTGGAGTTTAAGGCTTGGCAAGTAGTTTTAAATGGCAAGTCGAAGTGGCAGTACACGGCAGCACAGGCACTGCAGTAGCAGGCTTGAGACAGGTTTGAAATGCTACTTCTTTGGGCGGCACAATCAGTCCCTGGGTATATGGTATACCACTTTACAAGGGGCTTTCAAGTCAATTAAAGCTGTCAGTCAGGTATACTCCAATTACACACATGATTAGGGAAGAAGCACGTGCACTTCA
>NC_136073.1:130358922-130371422 GCF_964261635.1 Lissotriton helveticus | reverse complement strand
CAGAGTGCAATAGGGTCCCAAAAACTTGAGTGCCACATGAGAGTATGCATGAAAGCCTATCCTTTTCCAAACTAGAGATATACTGATGCAATTTTTGTTTTTAGGAGGGAATGTGCCTGCTGAAAAAAACATTATTTTTAAAAAGTGCATTGCAGAATACCAGGAATTTGCTGTGGGACACCTTGAAAACTTTCATACAGATTATTTGCACAAAACTTACAGTCAGTTGTTGTGGCCGAGTGGTTAAGGCGATGTACTAGAAATCCATTTGGGTCTCTGCGCAGGTTCGAATCCTGCCAATAACGAGAACATTTTTAACATCGGCTACAATTTCAGAAGTTAACCTTTAGAATTTCTTTCATGTCAGTTTTATAAATAGGTGGCTTATTTTGGTGTCACTATTGCCCTTTCACATATTTATTATCGCTACCCCTTTCATATCTTTGCTATAACTCTCGTCCTACATTAGCGCTGGTGCAAACACTTGAAATTATTATACCCAGGCTCTCTCAGTCATACCATTCATGCACTTGAAACTTACTTTATCAATAAAAGAAGCAAATAGAAAAATAAAACAAAAGTGCTTGCTGGATTAGGCAAACACACTTCATAAAACTGCATTTTCTTTTCTATTCTCCCCGTGTTACAAGCTTAACTGCTCCCTGTGTAATTTCTCTTAGCCTGCTGTCCCAGGAAGAGAATTTTATCTACAGGCTCTTTCCGTGTTTTTTTCCTAGTCTTTCTTTCCCTTTTCTTAGATTTGTAACTGTTCCTTTATGTGCTCTATTTAGGCGCCATTAATCTCATTTGAGCTCCTTGTACCTGCTGCTGTTTTCTCCACACCTCATACTTCCTTTTCCCTCTTTCTCTCTTTCTCTGAGGTTGGTGGCTACTTTCCAAAGCTTCTGTTGCCCCAATGTTCCTTCATCTTGTTGTCAGACGTGAATTGGAAAAGCAACCAATTTAACAAGCCTTTACCACTCATACATGGCAGAGGTTTATACTTTAATTCAATGAGCTAAGAAAAGCGTGTTGTGGGGCCCCTACGAGCCATGGTTTTTGCTTCATCATAATTAGGCACGCAGTCATTAGCCACAGCTCTGATCATGGGTCACTGAGATCAGTTTCAATAATTCCTCAAAAACCTAACCATGCAGTCCTCCCTAACTGTGTAGTTATCTTGCTTTACTGCTGTTTGTGTGATTAGCTGGGAGGAGCTCACGGCAGCATCCTCCCTATAAAAGTGTAGATGGACCGCTCCTTAACTTTTTCTTGCTTCACATACAGATGGCTTGAGGAGGTACAGGGGAGACACAGGTCTAATAGACAGAATAGAAGATCTGCGCCAGGTGTGTTTCTCTGCATTGGTGTCCCATCACAGGCCCACAAGTGTATGTGTGATCTTTGACTTCTGGCAGTTCACAAGCAGGCGGCCAGGAAACGGTTTCAGCCTATCAACCACTGAGGAGACAAAGCCTTTGTATAAGGAATGAGGAAGCAATGAACACATTCAGCCTATCACAGGAGTTCCCTGAGTGTTCCGAATTATAAATTCTCCATGTCACTGTATGCTATTGAGCCCAAGTAGCTTGCCGTGATCGTAAAGTGGTTAGTACTCTGCGTTGTGGCCGCAGCAACCTCGGTTCGAATCCGAGTCACGGCATTGTGGTTGGCAATGTCACGGCAGTTGGGTTTTTCTTTTACAGAATTACCAAATGTACCAGTTGTTTTTGTAAAATGTCTATTAAAAACAGATCCTTTAAAATATTTAAACGATCTAACGACAAATTATTTAAACACACATGATTATAAGATGTAGCCTTATTTTTGTTTTTAGGAGAGAATGTGCCTGCTGAAAAAAACATTATTTTGAAAAAAGTGCATTGCAGAATATCAGGAATTTGCTGTGGGACACCTTGAAAACTTTCATACAGATTATTTGCACAAAACTTACTGTCAGTTTGGCTGAGTGGTTAAGGCGATGGACTAGAAATCCATTGGGGTCTCCCCACGCAGGTACGAATCCTGCCAACAACGAGAAACTTTTTTACATCGGCTACAATTTCAGAAGTTAACCTTTAGAATTTCTTCCATGTTAGTTTTATAAATAGGTGGCTTATTTTGGTGTCACTATTGCCCTTTCACATATTTATTATCGCTACCCCTTTCATATCTTTGCTATAACTCTCGTCCTACATTAACGCTGTTGCAAACACTTCAAATTATTATACCCTGGCTCTCTCAGTCATACCATTCATGCACTTGAAACTTACTTTACCAATAAAAGAAGCAAATAGAAAAATAAAACAAAAGTGCTTGCTGGATTAGGCAAACACACTTCATAAAACTGCATTTTCTTTTCTATTCTCCCCGTGTTGCAAGCTTAACTGCTCCCTGTGTAATTTCTCTTAGCCTGCTGTCCCAGGAAGAGAATTTTATCTACAGGCTCTTTCCGTGTTTATTTCCTAGTCTTTCTTTCCCTTTTCTTAGATTTGTAACTGTTCCTTTACATGCTCTATTTAGGCGCCATTAATCTCATTTGAGCTCCTTGTACCTGCTGCTGTTTTCTCCACACCTCATACTGCCTTTTCCCTCTTTCTCTCTTTCTCTGAGGTTGTTGGCTACTTTCCAAAGCTTCTGATGCCCCAATGTTCCTTCATCTTGTTGTCAGACGTGAATTGGAAAAGCAACCAAATTAACAACCCTCAACCACTCATACATGGCAGAGGTTTATACTTTAATTCAGTGAGCTAAGAAAAGCGTGTTGTGGGACCCCTAGGAGCCATGGTGCTTGCTTCATCATAATTAGGCACGCAGTCATTAGCCGCAGCTCTGATCATGGGTCACTGAGGTCAGTTTCAATAATTCCTCAAAAACCTAACCATGCAGTCCCCCCTAACTGTGTAGTTATCTTGCTTTACTGCTGTTTGTGTGATTAGCTGGGAGGAGCTCACGGCAGCATCCTCCCTATAAAAGTGTAGATGGACCGCTCCTTAACTCTTTCTTGCTTCACATACAGATGGCTTGAGGAGGTACAGGGGAGATGCAGGTCTACTAGACAGAATAGAAGATCTGCGCCAGGTGTGTTTCTCTGCATTGGTGTCCCATCACAGGCCCACAAGTGTATGTGTGATCTTTGACTCCTGGCAGTTCACAAGCAGGCGGCCAGGAAACGGTTTCAGCCTATCAACCACTGAGGAGACAAAGCCTTTGTATAAGGAATGAGGAAGCAATGAACACATTCAGCCTATCACAGGAGTTCCCTGAGTGTTCCGAATTATAAATTCTCCATGTCACTGTATGTTATTGATCCCAAGTAGCAGCTGTGATCGTATAGTGGTTAGTACTCTGAGTTGTGGCCGCAGCAACCTTGGTTCGAATCGGAGTCACGGCATTGTGGTTGGCAATGTCACGGCAGTTGGGTTTTTCTTTTACAGAATTACCAAATGTACCAGTTGTTTTTGTAAAATGTCTATTAAAAACAGATCCTTTAAAATATTTAAACGATCTAACGACAAATTATTTAAACACACATGATTATAAGATGTAGCTATATTGTACCTACTGACATAAATTATCGTTCTTGAACCTATTTGAGGTGGGGGAATGGAGCTCTCCCCATGCCAATCAGAATGCAGTTGCAGTTGAGTGACCTGTGTTGTGGCTGTCTAGAGGGAATGCACAAATGTAGCTGTCTCGCAGCCCAAACCAGACGTCAATTGGAGACAGGTTTTCAGGCAAATAGAGCAGTAAGTGCAGAGAAATGCTCACTCTCTAAAAATGGCATTTATAAAATAGTAAAGTTAAATCCAACCTCACCAGTAAATAGGATTTATCAATAAATAAATAAAGCTTCTCCTCTCTGATATGGAATTACCTTCCAAAAAGTATAAGGGAATACCCAATGCTAACCTATGAGAGGGACAGACCTCACTGTAGTGAAAAATGTAATAGACTGTTTGGTACTACCAGGACATGCAAACTACCACAGTACATGTCTTACCTTTTACTTACATAGCATGATGCCCCTAGGACTACCTAGGGCCTACCTTAGGGGTTAATTATATGTAATAAAATTGGAGTTTAAGGCTTGGCAAGTAGTTTTAACTGGCAAGTCGAAGTGGCAGTACACTGCAGCACAGGCACTGCAGTAGCAGGCTTGATACAGGTTTGAAATGCTACTTCTTTGGGCGGCACAATCAGTCCCTGGGTATATGGTATACCACTTTACAAGGGGCTTTCAAGTCAATTAAATCTGTCAGTCAGGTATACTCCAATTACACACATGATTAGGGAAGAAGCACATGCACTTCAGCACTAATTAGTAGCGATAAAGTGATCAGAGTACTAAGGCCAACAAAAAGATACAGCAAAATGAGTAGGTGAAAAGCAATAAGGTAGGGTTGAGGCCACCTTAAGAATGCAAGGTCTAACAAAAACAAACTAAGGATAACATGAGTAATACATCAGGTTTCTCTACGGCATTTGGTGAGACAAGTGTGCCTTCTTTTATCTTCCATAAATGCAATCTTTCCCTGACCCCTTTATTATATAGCTCTTCAAGTAAAAAAGATAAAGCACTTACAAAGGAGCCTCAAATACTCAAAGATGGTAGACTTCTGTAATATGGGCCATAGACTAAAAGCAGCACGAAAACAGAGTGCAATAGGGTCCCAAAAACTTGAGTGCCACATGAGAGTATGCATGAAAGCCTATCCTTTTCCAAACTAGAGATATACTCTTGCAATTTTTGTTTTTAGGAGAGAATGTGCCTGCTGAAAAAAACATTATTTTTAAAAAGTGCATTGCAGAATACCAGGAATTTGCTGTGGGACACCTTGAAAACTTTCATACAGATTATTTGCACAAAACTTATAGTCAGTTGTTGTGGCCGAGTGGTTAAGGCGATGGACTAGAAATCCATCGGGGTCTCTCCGCGCAAGTTCGAATCCTGCCAATAACAAGAAAATTTTTAACATCGGCTACAATTTCAGAAGTTAACCTTTAGAATTTCTTCCATGTCAGTTTTATAAATAGGTGGCTTATTTTGGTGTCACTATTGCCCTTTCACATATTTATTATCGCTACCCCTTTCGTATCTTTGCTATAACTCTCGTCCTACATTAGCGCTGGCGCAAACACTTGAAATTATTATACCCTGGCTCTCTCAGTCATACCATTCATGCACTTGAAACTTACTTTACCAATAAAAGAAGCAAATAGAAAAATAAAACAAAAGTGCTTGCTGGATTAGGCAAACACACTTCATAAAACTGCATTTTCTTTTCTATTCTCCCCGTGTTACAAGCTTAACTGCTCCCTGTGTAATTTCTCTTAGCCTGCTGTCCCAGGAAGAGAATTTTATCTACAGGCTCTTTCCGTGTTTTTTTCCTAGTCTTTCTTTCCCTTTTCTTAGATTTGTAACTGTTTCTTTATGTGCTCTATTTAGTCGCCATTAATCTCATTTGAGCTCCTTGTACCTGCTGCTGTTTTCTCCACACCTCATACTGCCTTTTCCCTCTTTCTCTCTTTCTCTGAGGTTGGTGGCTACTTTCCAAAGCTTCTGTTGCCCCAATGTTCCTTCATCTTGTTGTCAGACGTGAATTGGAAAAGCAACCAATTTAACAAGCCTTTACCACTCATACATGGCAGAGGTTTATACTTTAATTCAATGAGCTAAGAAAAGCGTGTTGTGGGGCCCCTACGAGCCATGGTGCTTGCTTCATCATAATTAGGCACGCAGTCATTAGCCACAGCTCTGATCATGGGTCACTGAGGTCAGTTTCAATAATTCCTCAAAAACCTAACCATGCAGTCCCCCCTAACTGTGTAGTTATCTTGCTTTACTGCTGTTTGTGTGATTAGCTGGGAGGAGCTCACGGCAGCATCCTCCCTATAAAAGTGTAGATGGACCGCTCCTTAACTTTTTCTTGCTTCACATCCAGATGGCTTGAGGAGGTACAGGGGAGATACAGGTCTAATAGACAGAATAGAAGATCTGCGCCAGGTGTGTTTCTCTGCATTGGTGTCCCATCACAGGCCCACAAGTGTATGTGTGATCTTTGACTTCTGGCAGTTCACAAGCAGGCGGCCAGGAAACGGTTTCAGCCTATCAACCACTGAGGAGACAAAGCCTTTGTATAAGGAATGAGGAAGCAATGAACACATTCAGCCTATCACAGGAGTTCCCTGAGTGTTCCGAATTATAAATTCTCCATGTCTCTGTATGCTATTGAGCCCAAGTAGCTTGCCGTGATCGTATAGTGGTTAGTACTCTGCGTTGTGGCCGCAGCAACCTCGATTCGAATCCGAGTCACGGCATTGTAGTTGGCAATGTCACAGCAGTTGGGTTTTTCTTTTACAGAATTACCAAATGTACCAGTTGTTTTTGTAAAATGTCTATTAAAAACAGACCCTTTAAAATATTTAAACGATCTAACGACAAATTATTTAAACACACATGATTATAAGATGTAGCTATATTGTACCTACTGACATAAATTATCATTCTTGAACCTATTTGCAGTGGGGGGAATGGAGCTCTCCCCCATGCCAATCAGAATGCAGTTGCAGTTGAGTGACCTGTGTTGTGGCTGTCTAGAGGGAATGCACAAATGTAGCTGTCTCGCAGCCCAATCCAGACGTCAATTGGAGACAGGTTTTCAGGCAAATAGAGCAGTAAGTGCAGAGAAATGCTCACTCTCTAAAAATGGCATTTATAAAATAGTAACGTTAAATCCAACCTCACCAATAAATAGGATTTATCAATAAATAAATAAAGCTTCTCCTCTCTGATATGGAATTACCCCCCAAAAAGTATAAGGGAATACCCAATGCTAACCTATGAGAGGGGTAGACCTCACTGTAGTGAAAAATGTAATAGACTGTTTGGTACTACCAGGACATGCAAACTACCACAGTACATGTCTTACCTTTTACTTACATAGCATGATGCCCCTAGGACTACCTAGGGCCTACCTTAGGGGATACTTATATGTAATAAAATTGGAGTTTAAGGCTTGGCAAGTAGTTTTAAATGGCAAGTCGAAGTGGCAATACACTTCAGCACAGGCACTGCAGTAGCAGGCTTGAGACAGGTTTGAAATGCTACTTCTTTGGGCGGCACAATCAGTCCCTGGGTATATGGTATACCACTTTACAAGGGGCTTTCAAGTCAATTAAATCTGTCAGTCAGGTATACTCCAATTACACACATGATTAGGGAAGAAGCACGTGCACTTCAGCACTGATTAGTAGCGATAAAGTGATCAGAGTCCTAAGGCCAACAAAAAGATACAGCAAAATGCATAGGTGAAAAGCAATAAGGTAGGGTTCAGGCCACTTTAAGAATGCAAGGTCTAACAAAAACAAACTAAGGATAACATGAGTAAAACATCAGGTATCTCTACGGCATTTGGTGAGACAAGTGTGCCTTCTTTTCTCTTCCATAAATGCAATCTTTCCCTGACCCCTTTATTATATAGCTCTTCAAGTAAGAAAGATAAAGCACTTACAAAGGAGCCTCAAATACTCAAAGATGGTAGACTTCTGTAATATGGGCCATAGACTAAAAGCAGCACGAACACAGAGTGCAATAGGGTCCCAAAAACTTGAGTGCCACATGAGAGTATGCATGAAAGCCTATCCTTTTCCAAACTAGAGATATACTCATGCAATTTTTGTTTTTAGGAGAGAATGTGCCTGCTGAAAAAAACATTATTTTTAAAAAGTGCATTTCAGAATACCAGGAATTTGCTGTGGGACACCTTGAAAACTTTCATACAGATTATTTGCACCAAACTTACAGTCAGTTGTTGTGGCCGAGTGGTTAAGGCGATGGACTAGAAATCCATCGGGGTCTCCCCGTGCAGGTTCGAATCCTGCCAACAACGAGAAACTTTTTAACATCGGCTACAATTTCAGAAGTTAACCTTTAGAACTTCTTCCATGTCAGTTTTATAAATAGGTGGCTTATTTTAGTGTCACTATTGCCCTTTCACATATTTATTATCGCTACCCCTTTCATATCTTTGCTATAACTCTCGTCCTACATTAGCGCTGGTGCAAACACTTCAAATTATTATACCCTGGCTCTCTCAGTCATACCATTCATGCACTTGAAACTTACTTTACCAATAAAAGAAGCAAATAGAAAAATAAAACAAAAGTGCTTGCTGGATTAGGCAAACACACTTCATAAAACTGCATTTTCTTTTCTATTCTCCCCGTGTTACAAGCTTAACTGCTCCCTGTGTAATTTCTCTTAGCCTGCTGTCCCAGGAAGAGAATTTTATCTACAGGCTCTTTCCGTGTTTTTTTCCTAGTCTTTCTTTCCCTTTTCTTAGATTTGTAACTGTTCCTTTACGTGCTCTATTTAGGCGCCATTAATCTCATTTGAGCTCCTTGTACCTGCTGCTGTTTTCTCCACACCTCATACTGCCTTTTCCTTCTTTCTCTCTTTCTCTGAGGTTGGTGGCTACTTTCCAAAGCTTCTGATGCCCCAATGTTCCTTCATCTTGTTGTCAGACGTGAATTGGAAAAGCAACCAAATTAACAAGCCTTTACCACTCATACATGGCAGAGGTTTATACTTTAATTCAATGAGCTAAGAAAAGCGTGTTGTGGGGCCCCTACGAGCCATGGTGCTTGCTTCATCATAATTAGGCACGCAGTCATTAGCCACAGCTCTGATCATGGGTCACTGAGGTCAGTTTCAATAATTCCTCAAAAACCTAACCATGCAGTCCCCCCTAACTGTGTAGTTATCTTGCTTTACTGCTGTTTGTGTGATTAGCTGGGAGGAGCTCACGGCAGCATCCTCCCTATAAAAGTGTAGATGGACCGCTCCTTAACTCTTTCTTGCTTCACATCCAGATGGCTTGAGGAGGTACAGGGGAGATGCAGGTCTAATAGACAGAATAGAAGATCTGCGCCAGGTGTGTTTCTCTGCATTGGTGTCCCATCACAGGCCCACAAGTGTATGTGTGATCTTTGACTCCTGGCAGTTCACAAGCAGGAGGCCAGGAAACGGTTTCAGCCTATCAACCACTGAGGAGACAAAGCCTTTATATAAGGAATGAGGAAGCAATGAACACATTCAGCCTATCACAGGAGTTCCCTGAGTGTTCAGAATTATAAACTCTCCATGTCACTGTATGATATTGAGCCCAAGTAGCTTGCCGTGATCGTATAGTGGTTAGTACTCTGCGTTGTGGCCGCAGCAACCTCGGTTCGAATCCGAGTCACGGCATTGTAGTTGGCAATGTCACAGCAGTTGGGTTTTTCTTTTACAGAATTACCAAATGTACCAGTTGTTTTTGTAAAATGTCTATTAAAAACAGATCCTTTAAAATATTTAAACGATCTAACGACAAATTATTTAAACACACATGATTATAAGATGTAGCTATATTGTACCTACTGACATAAATTATCGTTCTTGAACCTATTTGCGGTGGGGGGAATGGAGCTCTCCCCATGCCAATCAGAATGCAGTTGCAGTTGAGTGACCTGTGTTGTGGCTGTCTAGAGGGAATGCACAAATGTAGCTGTCTCGCAGCCAAATCCAGACGTCAATTGGAGACAGTTTTTCAGGCAAATAGAGCAGTAAGTGCAGAAAAATGCTCACTCTCTAAAAATGGCATTTATAAAAGAGTAAAGTTAAATCCAACCTCACCAGTAAATAGGATTTATCAATAAATAAATAAAGCTTCTCCTCTCTGATATGGAATTACCCCCCAAAAAGTATAAGGGAATACCCAATGCTAACCTCTGAGAGGGGCAGACCTCACTGTAGTGAAAAATGTAATAGACTGTTTGGTACTACCAGGACATGCAAACTACCACAGTACATGTCTTACCTTTTACTTACATAGCATGATGCCCCTAGGACTACCTAGGGCCTACCGTAGGGGTTAATTATATGTAATAAAATTAGAGTTTAAGGCTTGGCAAATAGTTTTAAATGGCAAGTCGAAGTGGCAGTACACTGCAGCACAGGCACTGCAGTAGCAGGCTTGAGACAGGTTTGAAATGCTACTTCTTTGGGCGGCACAATCAGTCCCTGGGTATATGGTATACCACTTTACAAGGGGCTTTCAAGTCAATTAAATCTGTCAGTCAGGTATACTCCAATTACACACATGATTAGGGAAGAAGCACGTGCACTTCAGCACTGATTAGTAGCGATAAAGTGATCAGAGTCCTAAGGCCAACAAAAAGATACAGCAAAATGCGTAGGTGAAAAGCAATAAGGTAGGGTTCAGGCCACCTTAAGAATGCAAGGTCTAACAAAAACAAACTAAGGATAACATGAGTAAAACATCAGGTATCTCTACGGCATTTGGTGAGACAAGTGTGCCTTCTTTTATCTTCCATAAATGCAATCTTTCCCTGACCCCTTTATTATATAGCTCTTCAAGTAAGAAAGATAAAGCACTTACAAAGGAGCCTCAAATACTCAAAGATGGTAGACTTCTGTAATATGGGCCATAGACTAAAAGCAGCACGAGCACAGAGTTCAATAGGGTCCCAAAAACTTGAGTGCCACATGAGAGTATGCATGAAAGCCTATCCTTTTCCAAACTAGAGATATACTCATGCAATTTTTGTTTTTAGGAGAGAATGTGTCTGCTGAAAAAAACATTATTTTTAAAAAGTGCATTGCAGAATACCAGGAATTTGCTGTGGGACACCTTGAAACTTTCATACAGATTATTTGCACAAAACTTACAGTCAGTTGTTGTGGCCGAGTGGTTAAGGCGATGGACTAGAAATCCATTGGGGTCTCCCCGCGCAGGTTCGAATCCTGCCAATAACAAGAAACTTTTTAACATCGGCTACAATTTCAGAAGTTAAACTTTAGAATTTCTTCCATGTCAGTTTTATAAATAGGTGGCTTATTTTGGTGTCACTATTGCCCTTTCACATATTTATTATCGCTACCCCTTTCATATCTTTGCTATAACTCTCGTCCTACATTAGCGCTGGTGCAAACACTTCAAATTATTATACCCTGGCTCTCTCAGTCATACCATTCATGCACTTGAAACTTACTTTACCAATAAAAGAAGCAAATAGAAAAATAAAACAAAAGTGCTTGCTGGATTAGGCAAACACACTTCATAAAACTGCATTTTCTTTTCTATTCTCCCCGTGTTACAAGCTTAACTGCTCCCTGTGTAATTTCTCTTAGCCTGCTGTCCCAGGAAGAGAATTTTATCTACAGGCTCTTTCCGTGTTTTTTTCCTTGTCTTTCTTTCCCTTTTCTTAGATTTGTAACTGTTCCTTTATGTGCTCTATTTAGGCGCCATTAATCTCATTTGAGCTCCTTGTACCTGCTGCTGTTTTCTCCACACCTCATACTGCCTTTTCCCTCTTTCTCTCTTTCTCTGAGGTTGGTGGCTACTTTCCAAAGCTTCTGATGCCCCAATGTTCCTTCATCTTGTTGTCAGACGTGAATTGGAAAAGCAACCAAATTAACAAGCCTTTACCACTCATACATGGCAGAGGTTTATACTTTAATTCAATGAGCTAAGAAAAGCGTGTTGTGGGGCCCCTACGAGCCATGGTGCTTGCTTCATCATAATTGGGCACACAGTCATTAGCCACAGTTCTGATCATGGGTCACTGAGGTCAGTTTCAATAATTCCTCAAAAACCTAACCATGCCGTCCCCCCTAACTGTGTAGTTATCTTGCTTTACTGCTGTTTGTGTGATTAGCTGGGAGGAGCTCACGGCAGCATCCACCCTATAAAAGTGTAGATGGACCGCTCCTTAACTTTTTCTTGCTTCACATACAGATGGCTTGAGGAGGTACAGGGGAGATGCAGGTCTAATAGACAGAATAGAAGATCTGCGCCAGGTGTGTTTCTCTGCATTGGTGTCCCATCACAGGCCCACAAGTGTATGTGTGATCTTTGACTTCTGGCAGTTCACAAGCAGGCGGCCAGGAAACGGTTTCAGCCTATCAACCACTGAGGAGACAAAGCCTTTGTATAAGGAATGAGGAAGCAATGAACACATTCAGCCTATCACAGGAGTTCCCTGTGTGTTCCGAATTATAAATTCTCCATGTCACTGTATGCTATTGAGCCCAAGTAGCTCGCCGTGATCGTGTAGTGGTTAGTACTCTGCGTTGTGGCCGCAGCAACCTCGGTTAGAATCCGAGTCACGGCATTGTGGTTGGCAATGTCACGGCAGTTGGGTTTTTCTTTTACAGAATTACCAAATGTACCAGTTGTTTTTGTAAAATGTCTATTAAAAACAGATCCTTTAAAATATTTAAACGATCTAACGACAAATTATTTAAACGCACATGATTATAAGATGTAGCCTTATTTTTGTTTTTAGGAGAGAATGTGCCTGCTGAAAAAAACATTATTTTTAAAAAGTGCATTGCAGAATATCAGGAATTTGCTGTGGGACACCTTGAAAAGTTACATACAGATTATTTGCACAGAACTTACAGTCAGTTTGACTGAGTGGTTAAGGCGATGGAC